>NW_022631588.1:42284-49707 GCF_010015895.1 Lontra canadensis
TTTTATTTGTTTCTTTTTTCTTTTTTCTTTTTTTTTTTTTTTCTTTCAGAACCTCTTTTTATCCCCTTCCCCCACCCCTCACGATTTGGGATCTCTTCTGATTTGGCTAAAACATATTTTCCTGGGGTTGTTGCCACACTTTTACTATTTTACTTGTTCCTTCATATACTCTTATCTGGACAAAATGACAAGGCGGAAAAATTCACCACAAAAAAAAGAACAAGAGGCAATACCGAAGGCTAGGGACTTAATCAATATAGACATTGGTAATATGTCAGATCTAGAGTTCAGAATGACGATTCTCAAGGTTCTAGCTGGGCTCGAAAAAGGCATGGAAGATATTAGAGAAACCCTCTTGGGAGATATAAAAGCCCTTTCTGGAGAAATAAAAGAACTAAAATCTAATCAAGTTGAAATCAAAAAAACTATTAATGAGGTGCAATCAAAAATGGAGGCTCTCACTGCTAGGATAAATGAGGCAGAAGAAAGAATTAGTGATATAGAAGACCAAATGACAGAGAATAAAGAAGCTGAGCAAAAGAGGGACAAACAGCTACTGGACCACGAGGGCAGAATTCGAGAGATAAGTGACACCATAAGACGAAACAACATTAGAATAATTGGGATTCCAGAAGAAGAAGAAAGAGAGAGGGGAGCAGAAGGTATATTGGAGAGAATTATTGGAGAGAATTTCCCCAATATGGCAAAGGGAACAAGCATCAAAATCCAGGAGGTTCAGAGATGCCCCCTCAAAATCAATAAGAATAGGTCCACACCCCATCACCTAATAGTCAAATTTACAAGTCTTAGTGACCAAGAGAAAATCCTGAAAGCAGCCCGGGACAATAAGTCTGTAACATACAATGGTAAAAATATTAGATTGGCAGCAGACTTATCCACAGAGACCTGGCAGGCCAGAAAGAGCTGGCATGATATATTCAGAGTACTAAACGAGAAAAACATGCAGCCAAGAATACTATATCCAGCTAGGCTATCATTGAAAATAGAAGGAGAGATAAAAAGCTTCCAGGACAAACAAAAACTGAAAGAATTAGCAAACACCAAACCAGCTCTACAGGAAATATTGAAAGGGGTCCTCTAAGCAAAGAGAGAGCCTAAAAGTAGTAGATCAGAAAGGAACAGAAACAAAATACAATAACAGTCACCTTACAGGCAATACAATGGCACTAAATTCATATCTCTCAATAGTTACCCTGAATGTTAATGGGCTAAATGCCCCAATCAAAAGACACAGGGTATCAGAATGGATAAAAAAACAAAACCCATCTATATGTTGCCTACAAGAAACTCATTTTAAGCCCGAAGACACCTTCAGATTTAAAGTGAGGGGGTGGAAAACAATTTACCATGCTAATGGACATCAGAAGAAAGCAGGAGTGGCAATCCTTATATCAGATCAATTAGATTTTAAGCCAAAGACTATAATAAGAGATGAAGAAGGACACTATATCATACTCAAAGGATCTGTCCAACAAGAAGATCTAACAATTGTAAATATCTATGCCCCTAACGTGGGAGCAGCCAACTATATAAACCAATTAATAACAAAATCAAAGAAACACATCAACAATCATACAATAATAGTAGGGGACTTTAACACTCCCCTCACTGAAATGGACAGATCATCCAAGCAAAAGATCAACAAGGAAATAAAGGCCTTAAATGACACACTGGACCAGATGGATATCACAGATATATTCAGAACATTTCATCCCAAAGCAACAGAATACACATTCTTCTCTAGTGCCCATGGAACATTCTCCAGAATAGATCACATCCTTGGTCCTAAATCAGGTCTCAACTGGTATCAAAATATTGGGATCATTCCCTGCATATTTTCAGACCACAATGCTCTGAAGCTAGAACTCAATCACAAGAGGAAAGTTGGAAAGAACCCAAATACATGGAGACTAAACAGCATCCTTCTAAAGAATGAATGGGTCAACCAGGAAATTAAAGAAGAATTGAAAAAATTCATGGAAACAAATGATAATGAAAATACAACGGTTCAAAATCTGTGGGACACAACAAAGGCAGTCCTGAGAGGAAAATATATAGCGGTACAAGCCTTTCTCAAGAAACAAGAAAGGTCTCAAGGACACAACCTAACCCTACACCTAAAGGAGCTGGAGAAAGAACAAAAAGAAACCCTAAACCCAGCAGGAGAAGAGAAATCATAAAGATCAGAGCAGAAATCAATGAAATAGAAACCAAAAAAAACAATAGAACAAATCAACGAAACTAGGAGCTGGTTCTTTGAAAGAATTAATAAGATTGATAAACCCCTGGCCAGACTTATCAAAAAGAAAAGAGAAGGACCCAAATAAATAAAATCATGAATGAAAGAGGAGAGATCACAACTAACACCAAAGAAATACAGACAATTATAAGAACATATTATGAGCAACTCTATGCCAACAAATTTGACAATCTGGAAGAAATGGATGCATTCCTAGAGGCATATAAACTACCACAACTGAACCAGGAAGAAATAGAAAGCCTGAACAGACCCATAACCAGTAAGGAGATTGAAACAGTCATCAAAAATCTCCAAACAAACAAAAGCCCAGGGCCAGATGGCTTCGCAGGGGAATTCTACCAAACATTTAAAGAAGAACTAATTCCTATTCTCCTGAGACTGTTCCAAAAAATAGAAATGGAAGGAAAACTTCCAAACTCATTTTATGAGGCCAGCATCACCTTGATCCCCAAACCAGACAAGGATCCCATCAAAAAAGAGAACTACAGACCAATATCCTTGATGAACACAGATCCTTCTGAACTCACCAAAATACTAGCCAATAGGATTCAACAGTACATTAAAAGGATTATTCACCACGACCAAGTGGGATTTATTCCAGGGCTGCAAGATTGGTTCAACATCCGCAAATCAATCAATGTGATACAACACATTAATAAAAGAAAGAACAGGAACCATATGATACTCACCATAAATCCTAAAAAAGCATTTGACAAAGTACAGTATCCCTTCCTGATCAAAACTCTTCAAAGTGTAGGGATAGAGGGCACATACCTCAATATTATCAACACCATCTATGAAAAACCCACCACAAATATCATTCTCAATGGAGAAAAACTGAAAGCTTTTCCGCTAAGGTCAGGAACATGGCAGGGATGTCCGTTATCACCACTGCTATTCAACATAGTATTAGAAGTCCTAGCCTCAGCAATCAGACAACAAAAAGAAATTAAAGGCATCCAAATCGGCAACGAAGAAGTCAAACCATCACTCTTCGCAGATGATATGATACTATATGTGGAAAACCCAAAAGACTCCACTCCAAAACTGCTAGAACTTGTACAGGAATTCAGTAAAGTGTCAGGATATAAAATCAATGCACGGAAATCAGTCGCATTTCTCTACACCAACAACAAGACAGAAGAAAGAGAAATTAAGGAGTCAATCCCATTTATAATTGCACCCAAAACTATAGGATACCTAGGAATAAACCTAACCAAAGAGACTAAGAATCTATACACAGAAAACTATAAAGTACTCATGAAAGAAATTGAGGAAGACACAAAGAAATGGAAAAATGTTCCATGCTCCTGGATTGGAAGAATAACTATTGTAAAAATGTCTATGCTACCTAAAGCAATCTACACATTTAATGCAATTCCTATCAAAGTACCATCCATTTTTTTCAAAGAAATGGAACAAATAATCCTAAAATTTATATGGAACCAGAAAAGACCGCGAATAGCCAAAGGAATATTGAAAAAGAAAGCCAAAGTTGGTGGCATCACAATGCCAGACTTCAAGCTTTACTACAAAGCTGTCATCATCAAGACAGCATGGTACTGGCACAAAAACAGACACATAGATCAATGGAACAGAATAGAGAGCCCAGAAATAGACCCTCCACTCTATGGTCAACTAATCTTCGACAAAGCAGGAAAGAATGTCCAATGGAAAAAAGACAGCCTCTTCGATAAATGGTGTTGGGAAAATTGGACAGCCACATGCAGAAAAATGAAATTGGATCATTTCCTTACACCACACACGAAAATAGACTCAAAATGGATGAAGGACCTCAATGTGAGAAAGGAACCCATCAAAATCCTTGAGGAGAACACAGGCAGCAACCTGTTCGACCTCAGCAGCAGCAACATCTTCCTAGGAACATCGCCAAAGGCAAGGGAAGCAAGGGCAAAAATGAACTATTGGGATTTTATCAAGATCAAATCTTTTGCACAGCAAAGGAAACAGTTAACAAAACCAAAAGACAACTGACAAAATGGGAGAAGATATTTGCAAACGACATATCAGATAAAGGGCTAGTGTCCAGAATCTATAAAGAACTTAGCAAACTCAACACCCAAAGAACAAATAATCCTATCAAGAAATGGGCAGAAGACATGAACAGACATTTCTGCAAAGAAGACATCCAGATGGCCAACAGACACATGAAAAAGTGTTCCATATCACTCGGCATCAGGGAAATACAAATCAAAACCACAATGAGATACAACCTCACACCAGTCAGAATGGCTAAAATGAACAAGTCAGGAAATGACAGATGCTGGCGAGGATGCGGAGAAAGGGGAACCCTCCTACACTGTTGGTGGCAATGCAAGCTGGTGCAACCACTCTGGAAAACAGCATGGAGGTTCCTCGAAATGTTGAAAATAGAACTACCCTATGACCCAGCAATTGCACTGCTGGGTATTTACCCTAAAGATACAAACGTAGTGATCCAAAGGGGCACGTGCACCCGAATGTTTATAGCAGCAATGTCTACAATAGCCAAACTATGGAAAGAACCTAGATGTCCATCAACAGATGAATGGATAAAGAATGTGTGGTATATATACACAATGGAATACTATGCAGCCATCAAAAGAAATGAAATCTTGCCATTTGCGACGATGTGGATGGAACTAGAGGGTATCATGCTTAGCGAAATAAGTCAATCGGAGAAAGACAACTATCATATGATCTCCCTGATTTGAGGGAGAGGAGATGCAACATGGGGGTTAAGGGGGTAGGAGAAGAGTAAATGAAGCAAGATGGGATTGGGAGGGAGATAAACCATAAGTGACTCTTAATGTCACAAAACAAACTGAGGGTTGCTGGGGGGAGGGGGGTTTGGAGGGGTGGAGTTATTATGGACATTGGGGAGGGATGTGCTATTGTGAGTGCGGTGAAGTGTGTAAACCTGGCGATTCAGAGACCTGTACCCCTGGGGGAAAAAATATATGTTTATAAAAAATAAAATTAAAAAAAAATTTAAAAAAATTTTTCTCTACAAATTCTGTGTTAAAATCTTTATCCCCAGGAAAGATACAGGGAAGAGAGCAGAGATAGTTTTTAGTGCCTCTTTGTATCCCTAAATGCATCAGAGATGTCAGTTGCTACTTCCATCTGACTTTCCACGGTTTAACTTTTGTGGGATTTTGGTGGTGGGCTGGGGTTAGGGTGGGGTTATATGCCTTTTGTTTGTTTTTTAAAGATTTATTTGGCAGAGAAAGAGAGAGTGCGTGCACAAGCAGGGGGAGGGACAGGTCGAGGGAGAGGGGGAAGCAGATTCCCTGCTGAGCAGGGAACCCAACATGGGCTAGATACCAGGACCCTGGATCATAACCCAAGCTAAGGACAGACACTCAACCGACTGAGCCACCCAGGTGCTCCAATAATAGCATTGATGTAGAAACCTAGGAAGACCACCACCCTACAGCCCTAATTAGTGTTTTGAAACCACTTATGAAAGTCTTTCTAGGAATGTATAGATATTTGTATGGCACTTTTCAATATGCAAAATACTTTCACTTAATTCATTTCACTTTCACTTAATCATTGTGATCATCACAACAAGGCTGTAAGATTAATTTCTTCCAGATAACAGAAATTCCTACAGGGAAATTAAGGCTAATTCTGCCTCTTATCAGAATGTCACATTGTATCATTCCTACAATTCTAAGCAGGAGGATTGGTGTAAAACATCAGAATTTTCCAGAGGAAACAAGTTCACTAGATGCTTATATTAAAAGACGTATCAAATGAATAAGGATGACTGTGTTCAAGTCATGTATTTTTGAGCTTCAACTGTGGGTATTGATGATATGGGGCTAGAGATAAATGTGGGTTGGGAGCAGTCCTGAAATTCCAACATGAACAGAAAGTAGCTGACTGCAAGCACCTGACCCAGGCAGCTTATGGTGACTTTGGAGTGCACCATCACTGGAGTTTTATCTTATTAGACCTCAGCATCCCTGTGGTCTACTGGTTCACCCTATTGGATAAGGTTCAGAATTTTCCCTTGGAGCAAAGGTATATTTCTTTCAAGTACAAAGCCTGGATTCAGATAGACCAACAAAGGTCAACCTTTCGAACTCTTCGTTTCTTGAGCTTTATCTTTGAAAAAGTGGATGGTTCCTGTAGTAGACTAGCAGTTCATACTATTGTAAGAGGCTTCCTACAGAAGGTAATTGACTAAACATACTCCTTGTTGCTAATGAACTATATCCTTGTGCTGTCTCTTAATGTATAGAACTTTCTCCAAGAAAGGGCCACAGTGACTGCTCATCACTTTCAGTAAAATCCAACTTTGTTATTACGGTAACCTTGAGTATCTGGTTTCCTCCAAAACTTTGAAAAGACCTTGTGAGAAAATACTGTGCAAAGTAATGGTAATAAATTCATTGATATTAGTCATCCTCCATTTCACAATTGTAGCCTTTTAAGGTATGCCACAAGTACATTAGGAGGCATTTAGCTTTGACCCTTTTAATCAAAGTAAAACTTTTGGAATTTACTACTATGTGAATACACAGAATCATCTTGATGCCACACTATTTAATGGAGATTTTCTGAATTTCATTCTTTTTTTAAGATTTTATTTATTTATTTGACAGAGAGAGAGAGAGAGAGCGCACAAGTAGGCAGAGCTGCAGGCAGAGGAAGAAGCGGACTCTCCACTGAGCAGGAGCCCAATGTGGGGCTCGATCCCAGGGCCCTGGGATCATGACTGGAACTGAAGGCAGCCGCTTAACTGAAAGAGCCACCCAGGTGCCCTTTGAACTTTATTGCAATCGTAACCTTGTAATTACAAGTTCTGTAATTAAAACTGTTATGCCCCAATAATGGGTCCGTGATTAAAGGAGCAAGACTGATACAAAGCGAAGGTCAAGCAAAGCTTTATTTCTTGCCAAGCATCAAGAATCTAACCGAACGCTTGGGGCCGCACCTCTTACAAGAGAGGGCGACCCTTCTCCGTTTCACAGACAAGCTTTTAAGGGCAAAGGCCATGCGGTCAGGCCTGGCCACGCACAGGTGGCCAATGAGATTGTAACACACACAGGAAACTCCACAGTGATGCTAGGTGACCAATTGAGTTACAATTTACCCTAGTAGACATTTGAACCAGCCTATTACACCTTG
>NW_022631589.1:0-42171 GCF_010015895.1 Lontra canadensis
ATATATATATATATATATATATATATATATATATATATATATAAAGAGTTTGGGAAGACCCTAGTTAGGTAAAATAAATTCCTCCTTATAGCTTTACTCAAGTGAAATAAGAGAACATGGGAAGTCCATGGACATTGACAAGCATTTCAAAAATTTACTTTAATTAGAAATACAGTAAGTTAGCAGCCACTATGAAAAACAACTGGGAAGATACAAGGTGAAATAATGCTGATAGAAGTGATACAGAAGTAACAATGAGTAATGAACTCCAAATCAACTACCTATGAGGAGAAAGTGGGGGAGGAGGTCCATTTGTTAAAACTGATGAAACTACATTGATAGTGTTGGGTTGGTGGCTCCGGGAATGCAGGAGGAACAATAGAAATGACCCCCGGGCTGCCATCTTCCAGCCCCCTCCTCTCCCTTCCTCAACCCGTGACTCTCCTGCCAAAAGGATGTATGCCCAGGTTATGTCTCCATAGGTAACCTGATTCCTATGCAGGAAACAGAAGTATCAGGACCCCCCACCTCATACCCTCCGATCACCAAATACCCTGCGTATATGGATGTGAACCCATGCCCTGCCTTGGCCTGATAAAAGACCTCAGCTGATTCCCTCCCAGCGCGACTTCCCTGACTCCCCTTTCCAGAGAGGAGGAACCTTGCCTGAGGGTGCCCACCTCCTCCTGGAGCGACTTTCCTGGCTCCCCTTCTCCTGGACCCTGAAACTTCGCCGGAGAGTGCCTTTAATAAATCTTGCCTTGTGCCTACCTCGCCTGGGCCTGGTGTCGTTTATATCTCGCCTATAAAACCTTTCAGATAGATCATTATCACCAAGAGAGTATGGTTTACATTAGTGTTTACTCTTAATGCGATATATTCTATGGGTTGGACAAATATAGCATGACATGTATCTACCATTATAGTATTATATGGAGTAGTTTCACGGCCCTAAAAATCCTCTCGGTCCATCTATTCACCCCTTCTCCCCCATCCAACCCTGACAACTATGGATCTTTATACCTTCTCCATAATTTTGTGCTTTCCAGAATATCATATAGTTGGAATCATACAGTGTGTAACATTTTCAGATTGGCTTTCTTCACTTAGTAATACGCATTTAAGTTTTTTCCAGGTCTGTTCATAATTTGATGGATCATTTCTTTTTAGCATTAGATAATATTCCATTGTCTGGATATATGACAATTTGTTTTTCTATTTGCCTACTGAAGAACTTCTTGATTGCTTCCAGATTTTGATGATTATGAACAAGGGTCTTCTAAACATCTGTCTCCAGGACTTTGTTGAACATAAGTTTTCAATTCCTTGGAGTAAAAGCCAAGAAGCACAATTGCTGGATCATTTAATAAGAGTGTTTTGTAAGAAACCACAATTTTGCATTCCTTCCAGCAATGAATGAGGGTTCCTGTCGCTCCACATGCTCTCAAGCATTTTGTGTTGTTAATTTGTTTTTTTAGTGTGTAAAAGAGGCGGAATGTATATCAAAGGGTACTTACACAATAAGGTTTTAAATAACCCAATATTTAACAATACACATGTTAGAAACAAGTTTTTAAGCCTCAAATCTTATTTTTTATAAATAAATCAAACAGCTTAAGTTTCTCTGAATATTTAACACCAACAAACCCTATTCATTTTTAAAATTACAATCACAAATTTAATATATTTCATTCTCTCAAACATTTGCTTTGGTAGGGGAGAGAGGTGAAAACATTTAAGTTCTACTCTTACCCAATTTCAATTATGCAATACAATTATTCAATATGATTTCTACTCACCATGTTATACATTAGATCTTCAGACTTTTTCATCTTATAGCTGAAAGTCTATACCCTTTTTATCAGCCTTTTGCTATTTGCCTCATCCCCAGCCTCTGGCAACCAGTTTTCTACTCTGTTTCCAAGAGTGACTTTTTAAAAAAATCCCCAGATACATGATATCATGCGGTATTTGTCTTTCTCTGTCTGGCTTATTTCACTTAGCGTCATGCCATCAGTGACCATCCATGTTGTCACTAACAGCAGGATTCCCTTTGTTCTCATAGATTAATAATATTCCATTGTGTATATCTTCCTTATCCATTTATCTGTTGATAGACACTCGGGATGTTTGCTTATCTTGGCTTTCATGAATAATGCTACAATGAACATGGGAATGCAGCTACCTCTTCAGTATCCTCTTTTCATTTCCTTTAGGTATATACACAGAAGTGAGATTGCTGGATCATATGGTAATTCTGTTTTCCATAGGGGCTGCACCAATTTACATTCCCACCAATCCACCAAGTGTACCAGTGTTCCCTTTTCGCCATATCCTTACCAACATTTATTATCTCTTGTCTTTTCGATCATAGCCATACTAACATGTGAAGTGATATCTCATTTTGATTTGCACTTCCCTGATGATGAGTGATGTATAGCAACTTTTTAACTGGTCATTTGTATGTCTTCTTTGGAAAAATATCTATTCAGTTCCTTTGCTCATTTTTTAATTGGGTTATTTTTTTATTGCTGAATTGTGTAAATTCTTTGTATATTCAGGATATTGACCCCTTACCAGTTATGATTTGCCAATATCTTCTCCCATTCAGTAGGTAGCCTTTTCATTCTTTTGGTGGTATCTTTTGCTTTATAGAAGCTGTCTAGTTTGTTGTAGTTCCACTTGTTTATTTTTGCTTTTATTGCCTTTCCTTTGGTGTCAAATCTAAAATATCATTGCCAAGACCAATGTCAAGGAGGATTTTTCCTATGTTTTCTTCTATGAGTTTTATGGTTTCAAGTCTTACATTCAAGTCTTTAATCTATTTTGATTTGACTTTTGTGTATAATGGGAGGTAGGAGTCCAGTTTTGTTCTGCTGCATGTGGCTGTCCAGTTTTCCCAACACTGTTTTTTGAGAATACTGCCCCCGCCCCATTGTATATTCCTGGCTCCTTTGTTACAAATTAATTGACAATATATTAGTAATGATTATTTCTGGGCTCCCTATTCTGTTCCATTGATCTATGTGTCTGTTTTTATGCCACTACCATATTACGTTGATTACTGTAGCTTTTGTAGTATAGTTTGAAATCAGGGAGCATGATACCTTCAGCTTTGTTCTTCTTTCTCAAGAATGTTTTGGCTATTCAGACTCAACCATTTTTAAAATAAAGAATTTTAAAAAGCATAAAAATTGAAAAACTCATTGCTACACTTTCCCAAAATTGTTAATATAAATGTAAGTTTTAAAAAATCATTACCTCTCTACACATTTTGTATCTTCTTGTATAACAAAGTTATTTTTCCTGACTAAGGCGAATAGAAGTCATACTTCAGATCAGCTAAGATGATTGATTCAGCAATATCCGTAAGAAATTCAGAATCTCAATTCAACTATGAATTCAGGGAAGAGACAAGGATTGTAACACAGAAAATTGGAAGAAAATTCAAGACAATTAAACTGTGCAGAGTGGGTTATGGAACCAGGCTACTTTTTATTATAGTAATAAAAACTTCTAGGCCCATTTCTCTTTAGAACTTACTGTATTACATTTCACTCTTACCTTTTTTTTCCTTTTTAACCATGATCTCTTACACAACTTTTTTTCTTTTTTTAAAATATTTTATTTATTTATTTATTTGATAAACAGAGATCACAAGTAGGCAGAGAGGCAGGCAGAGAGAGAGGAAGGGAAGCAAGCTCCCTGCTAAACAGAAAGCCCGAGGAGTAGCTCCATCCTAGGACCCTGGAATCATGATCTGAGCTGAAGGCAGAGACTTTAACCTACTGAGCCACCCAGGTACCCCATCTTACACAACTTTTAAAATAATTTCCCTCACAGATTTTTTTCCTGCCTATATTAATGGAATTTTGCAAACATACATATCCCAGGCTACAAGATATTACATAATATTTTAGGTTTGATTGGAAGTTACCTTCATTCCATACACCCATGATTTGAATTGAGTAACATATAATATGTTCTGTCAATTAAATGAAGAATTATGTATGCTTTTGCCTACCTCTTTTGAGTCACATTAAAAATTTATAGTAATTTTCACAAAACTATTCTATTTTTTGATGCTCGAACAAAACAATTTGGTCAGCTGGAACCTTGTAAGTCACCTCCTTTCTCTTTGACACTCTACAACCATCTGTGACGTGTCAAGCATCCTTACTCTCTAGCACCAACAAAGATGTCCAGGCCTGTCTTGATTTCCCTGATTCCTTTCAATCAGGGAGAGACATTGAATTGGCCACTCTCCAGGAGGTTTTAGTAGGGATGAGTATCAGATTCCTCCACATGACAAAACATGGCAGGTGAGATGACACATCAACAGGGTATCAAAGATCTAAGTTTTAAAGGTCATGAGTTCATGAGGTTGTTTCCAATTTTAACATTACAAAGTCTTTCTTTAGAATCATTTTTAAAATATGTTTTTAATTTCCCCTTCTTAGCTGCCAGCACTTCAGAGTTTTCCTTATATGTGTGTATGTATTTGTGATTCAAACAATTATATATAGATCAAAGAAAAGAAAGGGTAGGGTGAAAACAGTAAGGCCTCTTATAACTTAAATGAATAAATGATAGGCATATTTATGAACATTTACAACATTTCCTTTAACTGGTTTTAAGAAAACATGGAATTTCTACAAACATGTTTCAGAAATGTTTTTAATTAACAAGTTTGAAGTTAATGAGTTACATTATGGACAGTTAAAGGCTCTATAGTAAAACAATCAACAAAAAACCCTTATCTCTATACAAAATGTCAGGAAAATAAAACAAAGACTCTGTAACCTTATGATAAATGTGACAGCCACTGTTATTTAAAATCATTGATTTAGACAAAGCAGTCAGGCAACATAAGGCTTTCTGTTTAGTATGCGGAATGGTAAATATTCTGTATTTCTTATCATCTTAGGAAAGAGAAAATACTCTGCAGCCTAGCATGTAAATAAAGAAAAGATATTCAGGACTGAGGAGATTGGGAAATTGCTTTCCCTCTGTGTAAGACTCCTTGTCCATACTTCACTTTTAATCGAAGCCAGAAAAGAATTAAAAAGTATATTTCTATGACACATTTCCCCTTGGTGATATAGGCTCCTGATTCCACACTGATTTCTGCTAGAAGAGGTACCAAACTAGGCTTCACAGTGAAGCTACCCTGGATACTTAAAAACACAAGTGATAGTAAGGTACAATCTGAACACATGGGGACTTTAAAGGGGAATATGATTGACTTATTTCAGAATAAGAAATACAATCAGAAAAAGCTTTAATTTACAAATGTTAGTGCACTTCTCTCTTCCATGTTTAGTCTGAGCTCCCTTTACATCACTTTTATGACACTGAATCAGCTAAGTGGCATACTAAGATGATGTGAGAGGAAATGGATATTATTTATAATTATCACGCAAGCGCATCATAGTGCATTCTATTCACATTGTTTTTTCTATTCACATTTTTGAGCTGAGATACTCAGACACAAAGAAACAAATTGTTATATTCTTAGGTGAATGTTTGAATCATTACAAACTTTTATAATGTTTATGTTCTATGTTAAGCACACCTAAACGTGCGAAGTGATTGGGTGTAATTCAAAAAATAAAAGACTAGAATTTCAAAGTATTTATTGAATTTTTATTTTATTTTTTAAAGATTTTATTTATTTGTCAAAGAGACAGTGAGAGGGAACACAAGTAGGGGGAGTGGAAAGCAGAGGGAGAAGCAGGCTCCCTACTGAGCAGGAAGCCCGATGCTGGGCTCAACCCCAGGACCCTGGGATCATGATCAGAACTGAAGGCAGACACAACTGACTGAGCCTCCCAGGCATCCTCTTAATGAAATTTTAAATGTAAAATGTTATACAAGGCAAAATGAGTTATGAGAAACCCTTCTGATCTTGAAGTGGAAACAAGATAGTCTATGTTGGACTGTGCTTAAAATAATAAAAATCAGTCATCGTGCATGGTACCAGCAATTTACCAAAGACCAGGGGCTGTTAACTCAAGCAGAGCAGAGTATAAGTAACAGTCTAATGTTTTAGTTCCAGAAAATGGTCTCCAAAATCAGTCCACTTGGATCCAAATTCCAGCTCTACCACTTCAAAGCTGTGTGACCTTAGGAAGTATCCATCTCCTCACCATCAACAGGAATAATAACCCACTTTAAGCGATTGTTATGTTTAGGTTAGACTTAATTTTGGGCTTCTTTAAAATAAATACAAAGGTAAAAATTTCAGGACAACCAGTGGACAGCTGCCATTTGGTCTCTATTTTAGTTTGCTTAGTTAACTGCTCACAGTTTTCAGTCCTCTGCTGGTGCATTAAATAACATTTTTATTTCCTTGGATAGATCTGGATCTTCTACTTTTGAGGAGGGAGTCACAGAAGGCTTTGACTGCAAGCAGTGTCTGCTTTCAAGAAGGGAGGTGTTCCTATTCTCATAGCATTCATACGTCTCAGAAGAGTGCACCTGGCTTACCACTTGAGACAATTAACTGTCAACCCTGTTCATTGTAAACACCACGGGAGCCAGGTTGAAAGCTCTCTTGGGTACCTTGGATTTGCGAACTTTCCTTTCAGGTTACACCTACAGCTTCGCTTCCATATGTGTCCTTTTTGATGCACCTCATACCGGCACCCTTCAGCCAGCAACAACCTAAATAAGTCCCTCCAAATTCTCCCTTCTGGAACCTCACACTGTACTTAAACACATTAGCAGGTAACTGTTTTGCATATACTGTTTCTCCTAAGATATATCCTAAAATTTCCAGCCTGCAGAAGGACTATTTCACTGAGTACTTTGAACAGAGCTCAAAAATGTATTTTGCCACGGGCTGATTCCACAGAGTAAGAGAAATCAGCATCATTCTTGCCAGTATATTATAAAATGTTACTTTGGATCTAGGGCAACCTTAGAATGAGAATCTTATTCACCAATAGGTGGCACTGGTGTTTTAATTTCTAGGCAGATTATTGTAGCAGAAAAGCAGTAAACTCCCAAGAAAGTCTGATTTCGTTTTCCATCCCTGCATTGCATTTCCGATTTTCTTTTTTAATTTTTTATTTCTTTTCAGCGTAGCATTATTCATTGTTTTTGCACCACACCCAGTGCTCCATTCAATCCCTGCCCTCCCTAATACCCACCACCTGGTTCCCCCAATCTCCCACCCACCCCACCCCACCCCCGCCCCTTCAAAACCCTCAGGTTCTTTTTCAGAGTCCATAGTCTTTCATGGTTCATTTCCCCTTCCAATTTCCCTCAACTCCCTTCTCCTCTCCATCTCCCCTTGTCCTCCATGCTATTTGTTATGCTCCACAAATAAGTGAAACCATATGATAATTGACTCTCTCTGCTTAACTTATTTCACTCAGCATAATCTCTTCCAGTCCTGTCCATGTTGCCACAAAAGTTGGGTATTCATCCTTTCTGATGGAGGCATAATACTCCATAGTGTATATGGACCACATCATCCTTATCCATTCGTCCGTTGAAGGGCGTCTTGGTTCTTTCCACAGTTTGGCGACCGTGGCCGTTGCTGCTATAAACATTGGGGTACAGATGGCCCTTCTTTTCACTACATCTGTATCTTTGGGGTAAATACCCAGTAGTGCAATTGCAGAGTCATAGGGAAGCTCTATTTTTAATTTTTAAAGATTTTATTTATTTACTTGAGAGAGAGCATGAGCATGAGCCGGGGCCGGGGGCTGGGAGTGAGAGGAGTGGTTGAACTGAGAACACAGGGGCAGTCTCCTGCTCTCCTGGTGTTGCTAAGCATGTTCAGCTTACTATAAAGTTTGTTTAAATTTCAATCTATCTGCTTATACAGTCTTAAATATAAAAGAAACTCGAACCCTTTAAGGAAAAAAAGTTACCTGATTTATCTGCTAATCTCCTTGTAAATCTGAGGGTGTTTAGTATGATGACTTAAACCTAACTGTCCAAGGGAGAATTTTGACAGTTTTATAAGGGAATTAGTTGCTTTCTATTTTTTGGCTGGTTTTTTGCCTCTCATCTGTTCAGCATTATTCGGAGGCATCTCGGGACTGTCCCTACACACTCAGCCCATGGCCAGAGCCTGAGCTGCATTTCTTCCACAGTTTTTGTTTCAGCCTCACCTCTGCCACAAGTAAATCCCAAAGTCATGCCATGGACATTTCTCCTGAGAAGACTTTCCTTCTATGCTCCCTCTCTCGCCTGCAATTCTCTTTTGGGTGATTATATATATATATATATATATATATATATATACACACACACACACACATATATGTATACACTGTTTTCTATTTCTTTAGCCATATTATTGCTAAATTACTAATAATGTTTCCCCTTTTATCACAATGTATAGATGTTTCTGTACTACCCATTATTGCCCAGAACCTCAGCATTCAAAGCCCAGGCATTTAGTTTGAGACAGCCATTCCTCTGATTTGCTTAGAAATTATTTTACTGTAAGGATTTATACATTTCTCAACTTAGGCCTTCCCCTATTTGTCCAGATTTATGGGGCAGTTATTACCATTTTTCATTGCTCTCAATTCTGTGCCCATATATCAAATATCAATTGCCGTTAAAAAGACACTTGGACTGTCATGTTCCAGAATGTACAAAGACCAGAGCAATGGTTCTCAGAATGGTTCTTCAAGCCTCACCTGGGAATTTGTCAGAAATGAAAATCCTTTGGCCTTCCCAGACAGCTGAGTCAGAAGTCTGCCAGAGGGGAAGAGGGTGGCCACCAATCTGGATTTCAACAAACCAGTATGGGTTGCTGATTCTCCCTAGGGCAAGGACCACCAGATTAGAGGGTTAGCTGGGGTGCTAACAGCAACACATGGATAACTAGGTCCTTAGGAAATCTGTATAATTTGAAGAGTTTCATAAATGGACTATTCATAAGATACAAACAGAATGGAGAGAAACTGTAAGTACTATTAACAGGAAGTATCATCACTACCCCAATGCCTCAAGGAGCAAAGGTAGGAAACCTAGAGACAGGGAGAGCTATGCCAAAAGCACATCCTGGCAGGTCAGGGAAGATACTCGTGTCAGGAACAAGCTATGACCTCCACCTTGTTCCAGTTTCTGGATGCAGAAACTCCCCAGTGGCTAAACCCCAGCAGAAGCCTGAGGTTGTACAGATCATGCAGGGTAGTCAGGCAGAGAGCTGGTGGGGAAGAGGGGAGGCTGAATCAGGAAGGATAAAGAGAAGCTATAGCCTAACTCACCACGAAGGCACAGTCCTTGCCAGAAATTGAGACTACTCTAGTGGGAGATAGCAACACATAAGTAGCTCACATAATCCAAAAGAGAATATGCTAGAATTAGGGTCATGGATGATCTTAGTTTGCCTGGGAAGAGGGGTTTGCTGGAATGTTGGGTTTTCAGTGACAAACTCAGGAGAGCATGGAAAATGACAAGCATTGGGGAGAATGTGGAGAAATTGGAATCCTTATCCATTGCTAGTGGGAATATAAAATGGTATAGCCACGGGGGAGATAGTATGGTAGTTCCTCAAAGCAAAGCAAAACAAAACAAAACATGAAACCAGGGACTCAGACACTTGTATACTAATATTCATAAGCAGCATTATTAAAAAATGGCAAAGGTGGGAACAACTCAAATGTTGATCAACAGATGAATAATATACAAATAAAGGAATATTATTCAACCATAAAAAGGAGTAGATGGGAGTCACATGATACTGCTTGAGATTTTTTTATTTGTGGGGCAGATGAGTTGGTTCTACTTAACAATAACAGTTCAAAGTCACTCTTTTGTTTCATCATCTGCTGGTATAGTTCAAAAAGTTAAATTCAGAGCCCCTTTGCTGTATAATCTTATATTTTTATCTAGGCATTTCTTAAATGTAACAAAGAAATTCTTAAGTATTATTTTTAAAATTACTTAACTTCCCAAAATGCTCTTTTTAATTTTTTTTTAATTTAAATTCAATTTAGTTAACATATACTGTATGACTAGTTTCAGGGAGTAGAACTTAGTGATTCATCAGTTGTGTATAACACCCAGTACATTACAAGTGCCCTCCTAAATGCCCATCACTTAATTACCCCATATGGCTTCCCTCCAGCAACCCTCAGTTTGTTTCCTACAGTGAAGAGTCTCTTACGTTTTGCCTCCCTCTCTGTTTTCATTTTATTTTATTTTTCCTTCCCCTTCTGCTATGTGCATCTGTTTTGTTTCTTAAACTCCACAGATGGGTGAAATCATATGGTATTTATCCTTCTCTGACTGAGTTATTTTGCCTAGCATAATATCCTCTAGTTCCATCCACATTGTTGAAAATGACAAGATTTCATTTTTTGATGGCTGAGTAATATTCCATTATACATACATATATGGCACCTTCTTTATCCATTCATCTGTCAATGGACATCAGGGTTCTTTCCATATTTTGGCTCTTGTGGACATTGCTGCTATGAACATTGGGGTGTATATTCCCCTTGAAATCACTATGTTTATCCATCATTTTATCCAACCAGATTGTCATTCACACTAGAAAGAGAGATAAAGAGTTTCCCAGATGAACAAAAACTAAAGGAATTCATGACCACTAAACCAATCCTGCAAGAAATATTAAAGGGAACTCTTTGAGTGGAGGAAAAAGACCAAAAGCAACAAAGACTAGAAAGGAACAGAGAACAAGGAAAGACCACAAAAACAGGGAAGTTAAACAACATCCTACTACTTCTATTTCCTTCCATGTACTTTCTTATTTCTTCTTTAATTTCCTGGTTAATCCACTCAAATCCAACAGTACAGTAAAAGAATTATTCCGCACAATCAAATAGGACTTAATCCTGGGCTGCAAGAGTGGTTTAATGTTTGCAAATCAATCAACAGGATATACCACATTAATAAAAGAAAGGATAAGAATCATATATTCTCACAACAGATGCAGAAAAAGCACTTGACAAAATACAACATCCATTCTTGATAGAAACCCTCTAGAAAGTAGGGATAGAGGGAACAAACCTCAAAATCATAAAGCCCATATGAGAGTACCTGGGTGGCTCAGATAGTTAAGCATCTGCCGTCAGGTCACGGTCTCTAGGTCGGGGGTTGAAGCCCCACATTAGGCTCCCAGCTCAGTGAGGAGTCTGCTTCTCCCTCTGCCTGCTTGTACTCTCTGTTTCTCTCTCTCTCTCTAAAATGAGTAATAAAGGGCACCTGGGTGGCTCAGTTGGTTAAGTGACTGCCTTCAGCTCAGGTCATGATCCTGGAGTCCTGGGATCAAGTCCTGCATCGGGTTCCCTGCTTGCCAGGGAGTCTGTTTCTCCTTCTGACCCTTCCTCTTCTCATGCACTCTCTCTCTCTCTCTCTCGTTCTCTCTCTCAAATAAATAAATAAAATCTTTGAAAAAAAAAAAGAACAAAAATTTATTAAGAAAATAAGTAAAATGAGTAATAAAATCTTAAAAAATAAAAAATAGGCCATATGAAAGACCCACAGTTCATATAATCCTCGATGGGGAAAACTGAGAGGGATGTCCATTCCACCACTACGATTTGACATAGTACTGGAAGTCTTAGCTGTAGCAATCAGACAATGAAAAGGAATAAAAGGCATCTAGATTGTCAAGGAAGAAGTCAAACTTTCACTATTTGCAGATGACATGATACACTACGTAGAAAACGAAAGACCACCAAAAAGTCATTAGAACTAATACATGAATTCAGCAAAATTGTAGGATATAAAATCAATGTACAGAAATCTGTTGCATTTCTATACAGCAATAATGAAGCAGCAGAAAAAGAAATCAAGGAATCAATACCATTTACAGCTGCACCAAAAAAACACAAGATACTTAGAAATAAACCTAACCAAAGAGGTAAAAGATCTGTACTCTGAAAACAATAAAATGGTTATGAAAGAAATTAAAGCGGACATAAAGAAATGGAAAAACATTCCATGCTCATGGATTGGAAAAACAAATATTGTTAAAATGTCTATACTACCTAAAGCAGTCCATACATTTAATGCAATCCCTATCGAAATAACACCAGCATTTTTCACAGAGATAGAACAACCTTTAAATTGTATGGAGCCACAAGAGACAATGAATGACCAAAACAATCCTGAAAAGGAAAACAAATCTGGAGGCATCCAGACTCAAGACTTCAGGCTCTATTACAAAGCTATAGTCATCAAGACAGCATGGTACTGGCACAAAAACAGACACATAGATCAATGGAACAATACAGAATACCCAGAAATGGACCCACAATTCTATGGTCAACTAAGCTTCCACAAAGTAGGAAAGACTATCCAATGGGAAAAACAGTGTCTTCAACAAATGATGTTGGAATACTGGACAGCAACATGCAGAAGAATGAAACTGGGTCACTTTGTTATACCACACATAAAAATAAATTGAAAATGGATGAAAACCTGAATGTGAGACAGGCAACCATCAAAATTCTAGAGAACAACACAGGCAGAAACCTCTTTGACCTCAGCTCTAACAACTTCTTACTAGACATGTTCCTGGAGGGAAAAGAAACAAAAGCAAAAATGAAATATCAGGGCTTCATCGAGATTAAAAACAAAACCAAAGAGAACAAAAACTTCTGCACAGTGAAGAAAACAATCAATAGAACTAAATGGGAGAAGATATTTGAAAATGGCATATCTGATAAAGGGTTAGTACCCAACATCTATAACTTATCAAACTCAATACCTAAAAAACAAATAATCCAGTTGAGAAAGGAGCAGAAGATATGAATAGACATTTTTCCAAAGAAGACATACAGATGGCTAACAGACACAAGAAAAGATGCTCAACATTGCTTATTATCAGGGAAAACATATCAAAACCAGGATGACATTACCACCTCACACCTGTCAGAATTGCTAAAATTAGCAATATAAGAAACAACAGGTGTTGGCAAGGATGTGGAGAAAGAAGAACACTCTTGCACTGTTGGTGGGAATGAAAATTGGTGTACCCACTTTGGAAAACAGTATGAAGTTTGCTCAAAAAGTTAAAAATAGAACTATCCTATGACACAGCAATTGCACCACTAAGTATTTACATGAAGGATGCAAACATACAGATTAAATGGGGTACGTGCACTCCAATGTTTATAGCAGTATTATCAACAAAAGCCAAAGAGCCCAATGCCCACTGACTAATGAATGGATAACGAAGATGTGGTAGCCATCAGAAGGAATGAAATCTTGCCATTTGCAATGACATGAAGCTACAGTGTACTATCTTAAGCAAAGTAAGTCAATCAAAGAGACAAATACCATATGATTTCACTCATGTGTGGAACTTAAGAAACAAAACAGAGGAACATATTGGGTGGGTGGCGGGGGGAGAAAAGAAATAAGGATATAAACCTTAAGAGACTCTTAACAATAGAGAACAAACAAACTGAGGGTTAATGGAAGGAGGTGTGTGGAGGATGGGCTAGACAGATGATGGGTATTAAGGAGGACAATGTTGTGATGAACCTGGTTGTATGTAAGTGATGAATCACTGAATTCTACTCCTGAAACCAATATTACACTTTATCTTAACTAACTAGAACTTAAATAAAAATTGGAAAATAAAATAGTTAAAATATTTGCCAGCAAAGGCTGTTTTGACCCAATCTTCCCACCCACATCCATAGAAAAATAACAGATTTTCCTTTTTAATTTTATTATCATTATTATTATTATTATTTGCAAATAAAAATTTGGGAGTATTTTATTTAATGTGATGAGTATGTAGTCTTTTTTTTTTTTAAGATTTTATTTATTTGACAGAGAGAGAGAGATCACAAGTAGAGAGAGAGAGAGGAGGAAGCAGGCTCCCTGCCTAGCAGAGAGCCCGATTCAGGACTTGATCCCAGGACCCTGAGATCATGACCTGAGCTGAAGGCAGAGGCTTAACCCACTGAGCCACCCAGGTAGCCCGAGTGTGCAGTCTTTTTAAGATCTTTCAGTCTGGAATACATCAGGGCAATTCTCACATGTCCCATACACTATTATTTTTTTATCATATTTTTAAATGTAAATTCAATTAATATATAATTAATACATATATAATTATTAATACATATAATGTATTATTAGTTTCAGAGGTAAAGGGCAGTGATTCATCAATCTAGTATAATACCCAGTGCTCATTACACAAGCCCTCCTTAATGTCCATCACCCAGTTACCCCATTTGCCCACCCCTTCCCATCCAGCAACCCCCAGCTTGTTTTCTATGATTAAGAGTCTCTTATGGTTTGTTTCCATCTCTGATTTCATCTTATTTTATTTTTGACTCCCTTCCACTATGATCTTTCGTTGTGTTTCTTAAATTCCATGTATCAGTAAGATTATATAATTGTCTTTCTCTGATTGACTTATTTTGCTTAGTATAATACTTTCTAGTTCCATCCATGTCATTGCAAATGGCAAGATTTCTTTTTTGATGGCTGCATAATATTACTTGTATATATATACCACGTCTTCTTTATCCATTCATCTGTCGATGGACATCTGGGCTCTTTCCATAGTTTGGCTGTTGTCTATAAACATTGGGGTGTAAGTGCCCCTTCGGATTACTACATTTGTATCTTTGGGGTAAATACCTAGTAGTGCAATTGTTAAGTCACAGGGTAGCTCTATTTTCAATGTTTTGAAGAACCTTCATACTGCTTTCCAGAGTGACTCTACCAGCTTGCATTTCCACCAACAGTGTAGGGGGGTTCCCCTTTCTCCATATCCTCACCAACATCTGTCATTTCCTGACTTGTTAATTTTAGCCATTCTGACTGGTGTGAGGTGATATCTCATTGTGGTCTTGATTTGTATTTCTCTGATGAGGAGTGATATGCAGTATTTTGTAATGTTTCTTTTGACCATTTGTATGTATTCTTTAGAGAAATGTCTGTTCATGCCTTCTGCCCATTTCTTGATTGGATTATTTGGCCTTTGGGTGTTGAGTTTGATAAGTTCTTTATAGATCTTGGATACTAGCCCTTTATCTGATATGTCATTTGCAAATACCTTCTCCCATTCTGTCTTTTTCTTTTTTTTTAAGATTTTATTTATTTATTTGACAGAGATCACAAGTAGGCAAAGAGGAAGGTGGGGGTGGAGGGGGGGAAGCAGCTCCCTGGTGAGCAGAGAGCCCAATGCAGGGCTCAATCCCCGGACCCTGGGATCATGACCTGAGCTGAAGGCAGAGGCTTTAACCCAGGCGCCCCAGTTGTCTTTTTCTTTTATCAACTGTTTCCTTGGTTGTGCAAAAGCTTTTTATCTTGATGAAATTCCAATACTTCATTTTTGCCTTTGTTTCCTTTGCTGTTGGAAACAGGTCCAGTAAGAAGTTGCTGCGACAGAGGTCACAGAGATTGTTGCCTGTTTTTGATGAATTCCTCTCTCACATTGAGGTCTTTTATCCATTTTGAGTCTATTTTTTTTTTAAATAAATTTTTGTTCTTTTTTTTTTCTTTTTAAGATTTTTTATTCATTCAAGAGAGAGAGAGCATGAGAAGAGGGAGAGTCAGAGGGAGAAGCAGACTCCCTGCCAAGCAGGGAGCCTGATGCAGGACTCAATCCCAGGACTCCAGGATCATAACCTGAGCCAAAAGCAGTCACTTAACCAACTGAGCCACACAGGCACCCAATTTTTGAGTCTATTTTTGTGTTGATGTAAGGAAATGGTTGTTTCATTCTTTTGCATGTGGCTGTCCAATTTTCCCACCATCGTTTGTTGAAGAGACTGTCTTTTTTCCACTGGATATTCTTTCTTGCTTTGTCAAAGATTAGTTGACCATAGACTTGACGGTGCATTTTTGGGTTCTTTTTCTGTTGCATTGATCTGTGTGTCTGTTTCTGGACCAGTACCATACTGTCTTGATGATCACAGCTTTGTAATAGAGCTTGACGTCCAGCATTGTGATGCTACCAGCTTTGGTTTTCTTTTTCAACATTCCTCTGGCTATTAGGGGTCTTTTCTGGTTCCATACAAATTTTAGGGTTATTTGTTCCAGCTCTGTGACAAAAGTTGATGATATTTTGATAGGGATTGCACTGAATGTATAGATTGTTCTAGGTAGCATAGACATTTAAAAATAGTTGTTCTTCCAATCCATGAGCATGGAACATTTTTCCATTTCTTTGTGTCTTCCTCAAATTTGTTCATGAGTGTTCTGTCATTTTCTGAGTACAGATCCTTTGGCTCTTTGATTAGGTTTATTCCTAGGTATCTTATGGGTTTTGGTGCAATTGTAAATAGAATCAACTCCTTGATTTCTTTTTCTTCTGTCTCTATGTTAGCGTATAGAAATGCAACTGATTTCTGTGCATTGATTTTATATTCTGCCACTTTGCTGAATTCCTATATGAGCTCTAACAATTTTGGGGTATAGTCTTTTGGGTTTTTGACATAGAGTATCATAAACTCTACAAAGAGTGAGAGTTTGATGTCTTCTTTGCCAATTCAGATGCCTTTTATTTCTTTTTGTTGTCTGATTGATGAGGCTAGGACGTCTAGTACTATGTTAAATAGCAGTGGTGATAGTGGACATTCTGCTGTGTTCCTGACTTTAGGGAAAAGCTTTCAATTTTTCCCAATTGAGAATGATATTCGCTGCTGGTTTTTCATAGATGGCTTTTATGGTATTGAGGTATGTTCCCTCTATCTCCAAACTGTGGAGAGTTTCAGTCAAGAAAGCATGCTGCACTTTGTTGAATGCTTTTTCTACATTTATTGAGAGAATCATATGTTTCTTGTCCTTTCTTTTATTAATATAGTGTATCATGTTGATTGATTTGTGAATGTTGAACCACCTTTGCAGCCCAGGAATAAATCCCACTTAGACAAGGTGAATAATCCTTTGATATACTGTTGGATCCTATTGACTAGTATCTTGGTGAGACTTTTGCATCCATGTTCATCAGGATATTGGTGAGTAATTTTCCTTTTTTTGGTGGGCTGTTTGCCTGGTTTTGGGACCAAAGGAATGCTGGCCTCATAGACTTGGAAGTTTTCCTTCCATTTCTATTTTTTTTGAAACAGCTTCAGAAAAGTAGGTATTAATTTTTTTCAATGTTTGATTAATTTTAATTCATTAATTAATTAGTTAATTTTCCCCTAGGAAACCATCCAGCCCTGGACTCTATGTTTTTTTGGGAGATCTTTGATGCCTGCTTCAATTTTCTTGTTGTTTATGGGTCTGTTCAGGTTTTCTATTTCTTCTTGGTTCAGTTTTTGTTGTTTATACATCTCTAGGGATGCATCCATTTCTTCCAGATTGCCTAATTTGTTAGCATATAGTCGCTCATAATACATTCTTATACATATTTGTATTTCTTTGTTTTTGGTTGTGATCTCTCCTCTTTCATTCATGAGTTTATTGATTTGGATCCTTTCTTTTTTTCTTTTTGCTAAGTCTGGCCAGGGGTCTATTGATTTCATTAATTCCTTCAAAGAACTAACTCCTAATTTCATTGATCTGTTCTACTGTTCTTTTGGTTTCTATTTCATTGATTTTTGCTGGGCTTTATTAATTCTCTTCTCCTGCTGGGCTGAGGCTTTCTTTACTATTCTTTCTACAGCTCCTTTAGGTGTAGGGTTATGTTGTGTATTTGAGACCTTTCTTGTTTCATCCCAAAGGATTGAATGGTTGTGTTTTCATTTTCATCTGTTTCTATGAATTTTTTAAATTCTTCTTTAGTTTCCTGGTTGACCCATTCATTCTTTAGTAGGATGCTCTTTAGCTTTTATGTATTTGAGATCTTTCCAAATTTCCTTTAGTGATTGAGTCCCTGTTTCAAAGCATTATGGTCTGAAAATATGTGGAGAATGATCCCAATCTTTTGGTACCCATTGAGACCTGATTTGTAACCCAGTGTGTGATCTGTTCTGGAGACTGTCCCATGTTCACTGAGAAGAATGTGTATTCTGTTACTTTGGGATGGAATGCTTTGTGTATATCTGTGAAGTCCACAGTCCAGTGTGTCATTCAAAGCCCTTGTTTCCTTGTTGATATTTTGCATAGATGATCTGTCCATCTCAGTGAATGGGATGATAAAGTCCCCTACTAGTATTGCATTATTATCAATGTGTTTTTAATTTTGTTATTAATTGGTTTATATAATTGGCTGCTGCCATGTTAGAGGCATAAATATTTACAAATGTTAGATCATCTTGTTGGATAGATCCTTTAAGTATGATATAGTATATCTATCCTCATCTTTTATTACAGCCTTTGGTCTAAAATCTAATTTTTCTAATATAAGGATTGATACCCCAGCTTTCTTTTGATCTCCATTAGCATGATAAATGGATTCCCACCCCCTCACTTTCAGTCTGGATGTGTCTTTGGGTCTAAAATGAGTTTCTTATAGCAGCATATTGGTGGGTGTGGCTTTTTATGCAATCTAATACCCTGTATCTTTTGATTGGGACATGTAACTCATTTATGAATTTAGTGCCATTGTATTACCTGTAAAGTCACTGTTTCTGTATATTATCTCTGTTCCTTTCTGGTCTATGTTATTTTTGGCCTCTGTCTCTGTCTTTGCTTAATGGATCCCCTTGAATATTTCTTTAGGGTTCATTTAGTGATCATGAATTTCCTTTCTTTTATCTCTCTATTTTGAATGACATCCTTGCTGGAGAAATTATTCTTTGTTGCATATTTTTCTCTTTTAGACCCCTGAATATATCATGCCAGTCCTTTCTGGCCAGCCAGGTATTTGTGGCTAGGTCTTCTGCCAGTCTAATGTCTCTACTCTTGTAGATTATGGACCTCATGTCCCAAGCTGATTTCAGGATTTTTTCTTTATCTCTGAGATTTGCAAGTTTCACTATTATATATCAGGGTGTTGATGTAATTCTATTGATTTTTGAGAGGTTTCTCTGTGCCTCCTGGACTTGAATGCCTGTTTCCCTCCCCCAGATTAAGGAAGTTCTCTATTATAATTTGCTTCAATGCACTTTCTGCCCCTCTCTCTCTTTCCTCTTCTTCTGGGGTCCCAATTATTCTAATATTGTTTCACTTTATGGCATCACTTATCCCTCATATTATCCCCACATGACCCAGTAGTTATCTCTCTTTTTCTCAGTTTCTTTATTCTTCATCATTTTGTCTTCTATATCACTATTTCTCTCCTCTGCTTCATCTATCCTAATGGTTAGACCCTACATTTTTATTGCATCTCATTAATATCCTTTATTTTAACTTGCTTAGATATTGTTCTTTTACTTCCCCAGAAAGGGATTCTCTGCTATCCACTGTACTTTTTTTCAAGCCCAGCTAATATCTTTCTAGTCATTATGCTGAACTCTATTCTGACATCTTACTTATATCCATACTGGTTAGGTCTCTGGCAGTCAGGACTGCCTCTTGTTCTCTTTGTTGAGGTGAATATTTCTGTCTTGTCATTCTGCCCAGAGAAGAATGGATGAACAAAAGAAAAAAATACTAAAATGTGAATAATGACCCCAGAGAAATTAACACTGAACAAACCAGAAGAGACCCAAATCTGAAAAAAAAAAAAAAAAAAAAATAGAATTAAAAAAAGAGAGAGAATATAATCAGACAGGTGAACAGAACAGAACAATACACTGGATCTTGTGTGTATTTTGGTCTGTTTGTTAGAAACTAGATCCCCAAATTGTAAAGAAAGAAAAAATTACATGTGTACAATAATAAAATTAAATACATTGAAAGGATAGGCTGTAACTGTAAAGATAAAAATTTAAAAAGACTGAAAAAAAAGAAAAAAAGAGAAAATATTACCAACAGGTGAAGAGAACAGGGCAATACTCTAGATTCTGGGTGTACTTTGATCTGTTTATTAGAAGAAACTGCATCCCAAAATTGTAAAGAAGGAAAAACTTACACATATACAAAAATAAAATTAAATACAATAAAAGAATATAATGTAACTGTAAAAATGAAAATTTTAAGAAGAGTTGATAAAATAAGAAATTGGTTGAAAAAGGAAAGATAAGAAATATTAAAATTGAAAGAATAAAGAATCTTCAGGAAAAAAAAAATCATGAATTCTATATAGTATTTTCCCTTAGTGCTGGAGTTTTGCAGTTCTCTATGATTGGTAAACTTGGTCTTAGTTGGATGTTTTGCTGGTCTTCTAGAGAAGGGTGGATTTGCCCCAGGCAGAATTGTACCCTTCTTGACAAGGGACCAGGCTATGTAAAGGATTCTGGATTGCTCTGTGGTTTTTGTTCCCTGAAGGCTTTCTGTGCTACCTGAGAGGATGAGAAAATGGTGGTCTCCCAGTTTCCAGCCTGCCAAAAGCTCGGGGCCTCACTCTTCAGTGTGCCATAAACGAAAAGCAGTCAATCACTCCTGTCTCCCTGGTCTCTGCACTCTGTGCTCACCCAGCCTATAACTGAACATTTCTATCTAAGGCATGCAAACCCATTTCAAATCTCCAAACCCTGCAGACTCCTTTTAGCACCCACACCCCTCCTGCCAGGAGAGAAAAAGGGGTTTCTTTGAGGTTCTACCACTTGCTGGGCCCCTGCTCAGGGAATGGTTGCCTGACTGTGCCACTGTTAGTGGTATAGGGTGACCCTGAGCTGAAAGTCTCCTCCTGGGCTCACTCTGATTTCAGCCAGTTCCCATTCCAATGCCTGGGAACTCTGCTACACTTAGGCATCTCATCTTCCTGTGACCCCGGTGATCCTGGGGTCCTGAGAGCATACGTGCCCCACCTAAGATTCTTCCCTGCTTCATCATCTGAGTGCCTTCAGGCTGGGACATCCCTCTATAGAGCAGACTTCTAAATGTTCTGATTTTGTGCTATGCTGCTACATCACTTTCTGGGAGCCAGCTAATTGATATTCCCTCCTGTGGCTTATCTTCTGATATAGCCCCTCAGATTCACTTCCCTGTGTTGGGTTGGCGGGTTCCGGGAGTGCAGGAGGAAAAATAGAAATGACCGCTGGGGCCCCGCCATCTTCCAGCCCCCTCCCCCACCTTCCTCAACCCTTGACTCTCCCGCCAAAAGGATGTATGCCCAGGTCACGTCTCCATAGGTAACCCGATACCTGTGCAGAAAACAGAAGTATCAGGAACCCCCACCGTATACCCTCTGATCACCAAATACCCTACCATATATGGATGTGAGCCCATGCCCTGCCTTGGCCTGATAAAAGAACCCTGCCACTTCCCTCCCAGTGCGACTTCCCCGTCTCCGCTTTCCGGAGTCAAGGAACCTCACCTGAGGGTGCCCACCTCCTCCCAGTGTGACTTTCCTGGCTCCCCTTCTCCTGAGCCCTGAAACTTCCCCGGAGAGTGCCTTTAATAAATCTTGCCTTGTGCCTACCTCACCTGGTATCGTGTTTATCTCATCTATAAAACCTTACACCCTGCATCTCTTACTTTGTAGAAAGTGGTTACTTTTCTATTTGTAGAGTTGCATCTTAGATCTCTGGTTGAGTTCCCAGGTGTTCAGAATAATTTGATAGCTATCTAGCTGAATTTCTGGGACTAGATGAAGCTAAGGTCTCCTACTCCTCTGCCATCTTGGACTATATCTCTTTATTTCTTTTTAAAAAATTGTGTTGTTTTCAAGTGTTTTCTTCCCCTTTTCATCCCTAATAAAAGTCATTGTCACATTATTCAATGTATTGGTTACTTTGTTTCTGTCTTATTTATTTATTTAGTGGAAAATCTCACAAATGTGAAAAAAATAAGCTATAAGAACACGTGGAAATGTTCCTTTTTCCTAAATACCAGCAGGTAGAACAATAATCAAAACTGTACAGGAATTTATATTGAAAACCATTTCTTTTTTTCTACCTGTATTTAAACAACATTAAAAAAATCACTATCCATATCCATTAATTCAAATACATGTCTATTATTTACAAGTGTTATGTCTAAAGATCCCTTATTTAGGGAGGTAAGCCACAAATGATAGTTCTGAATTTTACTAAAATTACTCTTTTTTTTTTTTTTTTTTTTGCCATATGGTATGGAGAGTCACATGATACTTCCTGAGAGGTTTGTTTTTGTTGTTTTTTTGTTTGTTTTCCTGTTCTTTTAATGAGGAATGGAGTTTGGTTTGTTTTTGTTTTATCCTACAGAAACTTGAAGCTATTTATCTATACTTCTATTTTGCTGAAATCTTTAGAAAGCTGATGCCCAAACTGAAAAGCAGAAAAACCCCAAATCTTAAAAAACATAATTATATACATATAAAATAAAATAAAACTCTACCAAGGATCAAAAAATAATTGAAAGTATGGGCGCCTGGGTGGCTCAGTGGGTTAAAGCCTCTGCCTTTGGCTCAGGTCATGATCCCAGGGTCCTGGGATCAAGCCCCTTATTGGGCACTCTGCTCATCAGGGAGCCTGTTTCCTCCTCTCTCTCTCTCTGCCTGCCTCTTTGCCTACTTGTGATCTCTGTCAAATAAAATCTTTAAAAAAATAATAATTAGAAGTAAATTAGAAATTAAAAATCACAACATTGGGGCACCTGGGTAGCTCAGTCATTAAGCATCTGCCTTCGGCTCAGGTCATGATCCCAGAGTCCTGGGATCAAACCCCGTAATGGGCTCCCTGCTCAATGGGAATCCTGCTTCTCCCTCTCCCACTCCCCCTGCTAGTATTCCCTCTCTCACTGTCTCTCACTGTCAAATAGATAAATAAATAAATCTTTAAAAAATAAAGTAAATAAATAAAAATCACAGCATTGTTTCATCACGTTACAATGGATTCTTTGTCAAACTGAGAAAATTTTTAAAAAGAAAAAGTACAAATCAATTGTGATATGAAGAAAATGAAAATTGGAGGGCATTTGGTTTAAGATGGTAGAATAAAGCATTTAAGGAATTTTATTGTTATTTCTGGAAACCCTCCAAAGACTACCAAAAAAACAAAGTATAGACACACATCCGCAGGTTCTGGAAAACAAGTAAATATCCATAGCAGTAACCCAAGAGGTTACCAAGAGTTAGACTAATTAGAATATCTGTCTTTAAGGGTTGCCTTTTATCATCCAGTCAAGAGCAGAAGTGTGGGGGTAATCCCTTTACTCTTGTTGATGGGAGCTGAGTTCTTTCCCGACATGTCTGGCTTGAGTAGCATGATTATTATCTAATGGTTTCTCTCTTGCTAGGCTTCCCCTTTCTGACCTTTTCACTACATAAAACATGCTTGTCATAGCAGAACATTTTGTCATCAGAACTCCTTGGCATTTCTTGGTTGCCAGCTTCTACAGCAAACAGTTTGAGGGCAAAACAAAATCACTGCTGTCGAGAAAGGGACAGGTGGGGCTAAGTAGGGAGAGATAGATAGAGGGCTATGTGATCAGGCTCACAGAAAACCAGATATAAGGGAACAAATTGGCCCCTCCTGCCCTAGCGTCACCCTGACCTAGGTGTGAATGGTGGGTGTCTTTTTTATGATAATCACCTGTGACCAACAAAGAATAACCAGATCCTATAAAGGAAGTAAGCCATTGAAGGTGTTGTCACTAGTCCTTGCTCGATGGTTATCACTAGAGATGTTAAAAGGATTTAAGCTCCTTATTAGCTTCCTATAAAAGATCAATCCTAAGTGCCCTCATTGACAACCTTATTGGGACCCCTTTCACTCTTGATAGCTTTTCTGTATCTTCACTTAATAAACTTCTATTGCTTTACCCACTCTCCACTGTCTGCGAGATTCATTCTTTGACTCCATGAGACAAGAACCTCGCTTTCCAGCTTAACTGTGTTCTTTGGCCCCTCATTGGTCTGCATTCTTTGCAACTTTCAGGGCTTCCTATGTTTTTTTTATCTACAATGCAAAGGGTTTTTAGACATACTTTATGGTAGGAAAGAAATGTATCTACTCTACCTTATTCCAGAACAGGAAGTCTGTATGGTATCATTTTAATCATGCCATTGTCTCAATTTTTTTCTTAAAGTAAATCATCAAGAGGGCTAGTAATAGTATGGCTACAAGATCCTCTTCTGGATTTGAGATTTTGTAATTTGATAGCAAACAGGCAAAACAAGACAAAACTGTTGTGCATTTGATCTGAGAGTTGCTCTAAATTTGGTTCTACTTATTACTAATAGCTCAAAGTTATTCACTGCTTCATTATCTTCTGGTATAATTTGTTAAGCTGATGATTAATTTAAAGCCCTATTTCCTATGGGTTCATATTTTACAATATTTTTAATTTTTTTTTTAGATTTTATTTATTTATTTATTTAACAGACAGAGATCACAAGTAGGCAGAGAGGCAGGCAGAGAGAGAGAGGAGGATGCAGGCTCCCTGCTGAGCAGAGAGCCCAATGGGGGCTCGATCCCAGGACCCTGAGATCATGACCTGAGCCGAAGGCAGTGGTTTGACATACTGAGCCACCCAGGCACCCCCATATTTTTAAATTTTCAATAAATAAGTTCTCAAATAATCAGTTTTAAAAGTACCTGCTTCCAAAACCCTTTTATATTTTAACTAACTTCTGGGGTGCACATTAAGGTTTTCAGAATGCCCTAATATGCATTTTTTTCTATTTTTCCTCAGCCCAGGAAATTAAGCCTCATATAAAGTTAAATTATATATCCAAATTAATGGTGAAGTTGTGATGCATAAGATAGTTTGTCTCCATATTTGAAGGTTTTCATTATGGGAGATTGTCCCATGAGAGAGAGGTATAAGCAAAACCACCTCTCACTGCCGAAAGAGTCACAAGACTGAAGAAAATGGCCAACAGGTCCAACTTGTTGAGAAATGTTTATTAAGGGAATTTAGGAACAGAAGCAGGCCTAGGGCTGCCACAGGACAGATAGATCTCCACAACCCCACCATCCTTAAGACCTGTTTTTACAGCCCTGAAAGCTGGAGAACATGCTGAGCGACCAGGCTACAGGAGAATGCTTGAGGTAAGTTTGTTCTAGAGTCCTAGGTACAGAGCAAATAAGGATGTTATGTACTTAAGGGTGTGGTTAAACAAAAGGAGAGAATGGGGGTGGGGGCTGTGCTCTAGAAGGTTTCAGGTCATGGAACGGTTATCATGGCCAGTTTGTCCAACACGGCATTGGTCTGGTTCACACAGGTATATCAAAACTGCTTTGTTTGCCTTCAAGAAGACCACTGGATTTTCATTCCAAGGAGAATATTTAGGAATCAAAGATTATACAAAAATAAAATGAACTGCCCTAAGTGGTAGTAACTTTTTCCACCTCTGGAGCAATTGAAACATCACCTGGATATTTCTAGGGAATTCATATATTTTGCGGATGAGATTTAAGTATTGCTTAAGTTTGCTGATGAGGCATTTATGGTTTCTGATATTTTGTGACTTCATACAACTCTGATGATTTAGAATATGTTTGAATTCTAGAATACTGTAGCCAAGGCAAATGTTTTAATTCATGCTTTGCATTTAAATCACAATGGAAGAGATCATATGCCATTCGAAGGTATCTTAAACTAAATTTTGATTTGCCTGAGAAGTTGCCTGTTAATTAAGAGAATAGATTTGAAATTGTTAATTGCAAGAAGACTCCATCAATTATGTATTGTAGAATTAAGTCTGGATAATTAAACATGCACAGAAAATACATATTTGTATTAGATTTTTCATTCATTATTCCTCACCTTACAGAGAGATTTGGACTAGATGTATGATAGAAGCTTTGCTGCACTCTGCATGTGAGTATTAGCCAATTTTAAGAAAATAGGGTTAATTTCATTTGCTCTTTTGGTGCCCCAATTCTTAAAGCAATTGCGACTTTTATAACTGGTACTCGTAGATGTTAAGTACAAGAGAGGAAATAGAGTATCATAAACTTGATTACCAATAACTGAAATACCACACTTACTTTAGCAAGATAATTATTGTGGTTTTCAGTGGGACCATACTCTGACAATTGTGAGGTTTTGCCTGGTCTCACCTTCTGCCACTAGGAAACACGTCCAGGCATATTTTAGAGGAGCAGATGGGCAGTAATAATACATGTTTCCTAAGTAGATCACTCAAAATCTAAATGCTCATTCACTTATTTATTTCCTTAGCATACTTTACAGGAGTTTAGACTACTTGGGTATTGTGGATAGCTCTCTCAATTACTTTTATGTAAGGAATCTCTCATCCATGGGATACAGTTTCAGTTGTTCATATGGGACCTATTTTTTTTCTCTTTCAGATATTGGTGTTGAGACTAATAGGTTAACATACTTTGGAATGTATATTTAAGGTCTTTTTGTAAATTCGTCCTCAGGTTTTATTAGAAATTAGAATGAAAGGAAAAGGGCCTTAAGCACTAAAGGTAATTTGGTGTGAAAATATCTTTCAATTGTGATTTATTTCTATAAATAAGATGTTTTGTCATTGCTTCTGGTAAACTAATTTTATTTAAGTATTTTCTCTAAATGAAAAGAAAACTTTAATAGAACAATTTGAATATGTCTGTGAACACTAGCTTGAAAAACACTGGCTTATTATAATTTATGTTTTAAAACATCTTCAGGATCATAAAATACCTATTTTACTGGGTATATAGCTATTGTTTAAATCATGTTTATTTAACACAAACTTGTGAATATTAAGTTTGATGAAGCAGAACTGAATTTCTGAGACCATTTTCTATTGGTTCTGAGGGACAATTTCTATTAGAACATATTCTTTAAAAAAAAAAAGATTTTATTTGAGAGAGAGAAAGAGAGAGCATGATGGGGAGAGGGGCAGAGGGAGAAGCAGACTCCCTACTGAGCAGGGAGCCCGATGCAGGGCTCAATCCCAGGACCCTGAGATCATTACCTAAACTGAAGACAGGTGCTTAACCAACGGGACTAGCTAGGCACTCCCTATTAGATCATATTCTTAATCTATACTCACAAGTAAAAAGTTACTAATATATCACTAAGAGGATTAAGCCACTAATGCTATGTATGAATGCAGAGTAATCTTACTAAAATATATCATAATTTATTCCTTCTATTGTCAATATATAGGAATTTGGGGGTAACGTGCTAATTATAGGAAAGATGAAGACATATTAAAATATGTACCTATGCTTCCATAAAGGAGTTGCATGTGGGCATAGAGTGATAGTAGCTAACCACATACCATGTAGATGATGCCAGCATCTTCCAAGCACTATGTATATAACAACTTATAACCTCACAAGCATGCTTTGAATTGTTGATATTACAACTATTCACATTTTCATTGTGTAGAAGGAAAAGTGAATCATGGAGAAGGTCACTGGTCCAAAGTCAGGCTCATACTTGGCCGAGGTAGGACTTGAACTGGGCAGTCTGCTCCAGATTTCATGTTTTTATCTCTCAGATGATATTCCGTTAGTTTCTTCATTCTGCATTAATTTATTTGCTGAACATAATCATTGAAACCAAATCAAATTTCACTAGTTTTACATGTCAGGAGGGTTCTTTTCCTGATGTGTTTTAGGATGGTACTTGGGAGATTGTTATTAATTTGGCTTTCCTGTCTACAGACAGTACATTTGCATCTCTGCAAAATTAGCAATTAGCTCCTTGGCTTGGCTGCAAGCATTTTTACATAACTGCTAAGATAATAAACAACTCCTACTTTTCCATAAGCAGAGTTATCTGTTGGAATGCAACAGCCACAAAAGGGCCAAAATGTTGAATGGCCAGTGATCATCTAAGAAACAGTATTCATCCATAAGGGCCCTCCCCCACATCCTGCAGGCAGGCACTCAGGGTCATTGTGCATGTCCCCTGCACCACTGGGGCATCTGGAGCCACTTTTACTGAAAGTCAGTATGCTCTCCAGCCTGCTAGGCAATCACACTGGATGTTAAAGCTTTTTTTTTTTTTAATTTTTTTTTTTAAGATTTTATTTTTTTATCTGACACAGAGAGAGACACAGCGAGGGAAGGTACACCAACAGGGGAGCATCAGAGGGAGAGGGAGGAGCAGGCTTCCTGCCGAGCAGAGAGCCCGATGTGGAGCTCAATCCCAGAACCCTAGGATCATACCTGAGCAGAAGGGAGATGCTTAATGACCAAGCCACCCAGGAGCCCTCTGGATGTGAAAGCATTTATGTGAGTAGCATCTATTATATTTGTTCCTGCCCTGAAGATGCTAACAAGATAATATTTACTGATGGCATGGTTTCTTCATTTAAAATTTTTTCAAAATTTTAGTCTTCCAAAGATGTTAATTTAAAAATTGTTCCTAAACAGAATAGGACATATAGATGACAGGCAGTCCTTCAATGTTCTCATTAGTAGAATGTTCACATAAAGCTCTCTTCAGTGATGTGGGAGAAACAGACATAGGCTTTTCTGATGTTTGATGTGAGGACCAACTCCTTTCTGGACCACTGCCTAAGCCTCTGAGAGCTGGAGCAGACCACTTTTGTTTTCTAGATTTTTTTCCTCTGGGAAGTGGCAGTCAATTGTAAATGTGAATTTGGGAAGACATAATTAGTCTGGAAGGGAAGTCTAGGGCTGAATTTCCAAAGATAGAAAGCAATGATGGGCCTGGATTTGGCTCATCAGTTTGCTGGATGTGCTGCCCAACATGCAGGAACATGAATCACTGGAATTCAGTTGAGAGGGTCTAAGTCCTGGTGCTGGTACTCTCAGTTTTGATTCTTGATAAAAGGCAGTTTCCCAAAACCCTTCAAAGATGATGACCTAACAAATTGTACAGCACTCATTAATCCAAGGTTGATGAGATTGCCAAAAGATTGTTGAATTTAAGACACCTAATTATATTTTTGCTATCCAAATTAAGGTTCAGAGTTCAGAGATTGTCCAGAACACAAGCAGTAGTGCATGATGTAACTTTGTACCTGTTGTGCTAATGAACCAGATAGCTCAAAAACACTGAGCAGGAAGCAGAAATGCATAGATTGGGAGGAAAAAAAAAAAAGAATCATAGATGAAGGTGATGTGGTTTTGGAATATAGGTGAGGTTTTGTGGGGGTGGAAAAAGAATTCTTGAGACATCTTTGTTGTGAAATGGTTTATTAAAGCACAGGGAAAGGACCTGTGGACAGAAAGAGCTGCTGCCCCGGAGGTTGTGAAGAATGGCTGATTATATACCCTGGGATTGGGCAGGTAAGGAAAATGGGAGGTTTCAAAAGGATTTTCATATGTTAAAGAAGACTCACAGGATATGGAGGCCTTGCCATTGTCAAGTTAAGGTTGTTTTTCCCTCTAGCAAGACATTAACATGAAGATAGTTGGGAACTTCCTGGAGGAACATTACTCTCTGCCTGATTCAAGTATCTGTCAATGGGCTGCCAATTATAAGGACATTATAAGGACAGAAAAGCTATTGCTTTTGTAAGTAAACTGAGGGAGACTCAGGTCTAGCTGGACTGTGGTCTCTACAAGTTAACTGTTCTCCCTTTAGGGCAGCCAGGAGTGCCTAAGGAATGTCACATATATCCCATGGGTGGGGGGGGGTTGTGGGGTGTCAGTTTCTGCTTTGTCCTCAGCTTGCCTTCTGTTACCTCATCAAAGGGCAAGCTTGAATCTGTAGGTAATATATCATGATTACTGAAGGTTTTTAAATCACAAACAGAAGTAAAACTAAACATTTTGATGTAACAATTTTGATGCTACTGAGAAATTAAATTTCTCCTGGAAGAGAAATTGAAATCCACTAAGAAGTCAGTGGAATTAAAGCTAGGAAGGGAACCATCAGAGTAAACAGTCTGTGATTTAGGCCCTGAGGTGCCAACATTTTATTGCTTTGACTTTCTTTTTTGATATATCCTTTTCAAAAGTTAAAACAAAACAAAACAAAACAAAACAAAATGGGTTCCAGTGTGTTTAAAGAATTTCCTGGCATCTTTTGAAGTAATTTGACCAATTCATCTATTGATTTTCATAATTTTCTTATTAACCTATATTTCTTTTCAGTTGTATAAAATAGTGAGCTTTTATCATCATTATAGAAATAACATTTTTTGGTGAGCTGTTGACCATTTTATTTTGTTTTTTACATTCACTGAAGGTATTTTTTATTAGCATTGATAGGGAAAAACTGTACTCCAAGATGGGTGACCAAATCAGCAAGGGAATTCCAGTCCCTGTCTCAAAGCCCTTCTGGGTTCTTCTTTCCTACCCTGTTTCCCATGCACGTGCCAAAAGTACCAAGTATGCGGAAGTAGAAGGGTATAAATCCCCCTCCCTGCTTGTGCTCAGGCCTCAGACTCTTGGAGGACAACCTCTTCTGAGCCCACTGGTGTTAAATAAACCTCCGACCCTCCAAAATCTCTGAGCGCCACTTGGCTCTTCCGCCAGGATCCAATTCAAGTTCCACAACAGCATGGGGCAAATCTACCCTCTTTTCTTTATAATTTCTTCTCTCTGTAAGGTTACGAAGTCTTTCGCCTTTCAGGGTGGGGACAAGTATTTAACTGCATTATTGCTTTTGTTTTTAAATGTTGTCTACAGTTTCTATAACTCATCTGGATGCAATTTTGGGTGAGAAACTAATTTTTTTTTTTTTTTTTTTTAGCAAAGCTGATATCTTCTCTGGCTTATTTATGACATGTTGATTTGGCTAACCTGGCCTCTTTTCTCTGCTGCTTTATGAAAGGATTCTGTGGATCCAGGTTCTTCATTTCTAAGGTGAAGGGTTCAGTGATGGTTTGGCCGAGAGTAGAGAGAGGGGCTGGTGGGCTTGTCTAGGGCCCAGGAAAGAGATGCAGACTGAGGTATACTTAGCGTTTCATCTAGTGCTACCACACACCCAGACTGTGGCCCAGGGAGCCCCCGCCCCCGCTGTGTGAAGGATGGGGGTGCTGGTTTAAGGACCCAGAATAAACCACCCCACTCCTATTAACCTTTTATGGTTATCAAAAATATAAAACTGCCTTTCTTTTCATGCATACACCTCCTAGGCTATAAGCTACATCATATAATTTGATTTAACTTGAATTTCAAAAAAGGGCAGATCATTTGTTCTGAGCACTGAATCTTTTCTAAGGATGTTGTTAAGCATTGAAGCAAAGCACTTTTTTAAAGTAAGATAATAAAAGCATGGCTTTCCCCTATCCTTTCATTTAAATTCCTCTTTTCTGCCATATTTATCCTGTGAGCAGACATAAATGAAGTGTACTGTTGTCTAAACTTGCTTCAGAGGGCACCTGGGTGGCTCAGTCATTAAACATGCCTTCAGCTCAGGTCATGGTCCTGGGATTCTGGTATCAAGTCCCACACTGGGCTCCCTGCTCTGAGGGAAGCCTGCTTCCCCCTCTCCCACTCCCCCTGCTTGTGTTCCCTCTCTCACTGTGTCTCTATCTGTCAAATAAATAAATAAAAGCTTGGGGTGTTTGGGTAGCTCAGTGGGTTAAAGCCTCTGCCTTCAGCTCAGGTCATGATCCCAGGGTCCTGGGATCAAGCCCCACATTGGGCTCACTGCTCTGCAGGGAGCCTGCTTCCTCCTCTCTCTCTCTCTGCCTGCCTCTCTGCCTACTTGTGATCTCTGTCTTTCAAATAAATAAATAAAATCTTTAAAAATAAATAAATAAATAAATAAATAAGCAAAATCTTTTTTTTAAATGATGAAAAAGAAGTAAACTTGTTTTGGGTACCTCTGCCAGGCACAGTTCTTGCCTTTCTGGAACTCATATAGAGTGACAGGCAGAAAAAACAGGACAATAACTGCAGGATAAAGACACACAATGACTTGGGGTGCCTGGGAGGCTCAGTCAGTTAAGTATCTGCCTTTGGCTCAGGTCATGATCCCAGGGTTCTGGGATGAAGTCCAGCGTTGGGCTTCCTGCTCAGCGGGGAGCCTGCTTCTTGCTCTGCACCCTCCACCCCATGCTCTCCCTCTCTCTCTATCCACCCCCCCCAAAGATACACAGATACAGACAACAAGTTTAACAGTCTCAAAGACATCTTCCATGTATATGGAATATCTTAAGATACTGGTTCAATATGGTGCTTATAGTTTTTGAATTTCGGAGATCAGAGGGAAGATGAGAACAGTCAGATGAGACTGAAAAGAGGGAAGACTGGGAGCACAGCCTCTCCACACCTACCCACTGGCCCACAGTGACTTGCATATAGTAGATAATGAGTGAGGGTGTGAATGTATTAACACTGCTTGTGCTGGAATGTGCAAAGCTGGAAATAGGTGTCAACTTGAGATGAGAGTATTTCCATCTGCCGGCAGTTGTTGGATTGGTAATGATGGAAGTCATGGTCCTGATCCTGGGCTAGTCCATCCACCTCTCTAAGCATCAGTGTCCTTATGTTAGCTAGGGTGCAACAGATGTTACTCAATCAGAGGGCTGAAAACCAGCAGCAGAGGGGAAGTGGGAGAAGGGACACAAAAGGGAAGGGATATGTTTTGTTTTGGAGAACCAACAGTTCCAGCCAAGGAGATGACCTGCTGGGAGTTTCACCTGAGAGCCCTGTGCTAGGTGTGTCTCACCCAATAATGCACCACCCCCACCCCCGTAGGTGAGTCAGTTTGAGTGAGATTGGAGCTGAGAACCTGCACAGAAGTCCCCCTGAATTGTACTGAAGTTACCTTTTACTAATTAGAATACTAAGATCTCCTCCTATGGGTGGAGTTTTCAAGCATTGTTTGAGGATATGGATGTATGCATTGGTGTATTGATGAGCTGGGCATGTATAATTGAACCAAAGTGCCTAATGGAATTTGTTTAAGTTCCATAACTGTTGTGCAATCTCTCTGCCCTGGGCCTAAGACACTGAGTAGAAGCTTCCTGTACTACCCCGTAGGGAGACAGTGCTTTGAGAGCTATTTCCCTGTCTCCTCATTTGTCACAATAATGAAAAGTTCTTTGGTTTCAGCACTTCCACTTCTGTTCAGCACTTGTGTTCAATTTAATGCACCTCAAGTGATGTGGTTTTGGATATAGGTGAGGTTCAGTGGAGTGAGGTCCGGAGCTGATGACCAAGAAAGAATTCTTGAGATGTCTTTGGTGTGAAATGGTGGTTTATTAAAGCATGGGGACAGGACCTGTGGACAGAAAGAGCTCTCCCTGGGACTGTCAGGAATGGCTGATTATACACTCAGGAGTTGGGGGAGTAAGGAAAAAGGAGGTTTCAAGAGGTTTTTTCATATGTTAAAGAGGACCCTCAGGATACTGGAGACTGTCAAGCTAAATTTGTTTTTCCCTCTGGCAAGGCATTAACATTAAGATAGTGAGGAGAGCAGGGGAGGAGTCAAGATGCGGAGAAGTAGAAGGGTGAGATGACATCAGGTTGCAGAAGTGCAGTTAGATAGTTATTGAACCTTTCCGAACACCTGCAAATCCAACAGGAGATTGAAGAGAAGAGCAGTAGTTCTAGAAACAGAAAATCAACCACTTTCTGAAAGGTAGGACATGCAGAGAAGTGAATCTGAAGTGACGGGAAGATAAACCATGGGGGGAGGGGCCGGCTCCCAGCAAGTGGCAGAGCAATGGAGCACAAAATCAGAACTTTTAAAAGACTGCTCCACTGAGGACATGGCTCCAGAGCCTAAGCAGGGGTGGAACCCTCGTGGGGACAGCGTGGTCTCAGGTCCCAAGGGGTCACAGAAGGATCAGGGGTATCTGAGTGTAGCAGTGCTCACAGATATTAGAGCAGGGAAGCTGGCTACAGAGACGGAGCTGAGGAGTGAGCTCTCAGCTTGGTATTACCTTAAACTGTGATCTGTGGCAGTCAGGCCACTGCTCTTTGAGGAGGGACCCCACAAATGGCAGATCCAGGGAGACTCACCTTCCTTCTCTGGAGGTAGAAATCTGCTGGGTTTGGAGACTCCAAACAGGACTGTAAGCCAGAGACATAAATGCTCAGTCACAGGCCGGGTGAGCTCAGAGAACTGCTGGAGACCAAGATGGGAGTGATTGATGTCTTTTCTCCGAGGGCACACTAAGGAATGGGGCCCTGAGCTCTTGGCTCATCTGGGCCAGAGACTGGGACACAGCCATTTTCATTCCCATCCTCCAGAGCTCTATGGAAAGCCTTCAGGGAACAAAAGTTCCTGAGAGCAACCCAAAGGAGATTACTTAGCCCGGCCCCTGGCAAGGACGGTGCAATTCCACCTCCGGCAAAAACACCTGAGAATCAGTACAACAGGCCCCTTGCCCAGAAGATCAGCAAGAACATCCAGCCAAGACCAAGCTCACTGATCAAGAAGAGCAGAATTCCAAGGAGGGGAAAGCAAAGCATGGAATTCATGGCTTTCTCCCCATGATTCTTTAGTCTTGCAAAGTTAATTAATTTTTTTAAATTTTATTCTTTTCTTATTCTATTTTTTTAACGTTTACTCTTTTAATGTTTTTTAACTCGTTTATCTTAACAATACCTTTCATTAAAAAAATCATTTTGAATCTTCATTATTATAGTCATATTTATTCTTCATTGTATCTAACTTAATTTTTTCATACATACAGGGTTTTTTCTTCTAAAAAAATCTGGGATACAACTTCTTCTAATAGAGCAAAATATACCCTAAATCTAGCAAAGGGCATAGTTCAAGGCTCCAGCCTGAGCAAATTCTCCTCACTTGCTTTATCTTTCTTTTCCCACCCAACTTATCAAATATATATATATATATATATATATATATATATATATATATATATTAGTTGTGGTTGTTCTTGTTAAAAATTTTTTAAATTTTTTTTGAACTTTTTACCCCTTTTCTTCTCCCCACGATTTGGGATCTCTTCTGATTTGGTTAACACACATTTTTTTCTGGGGTCTTTGCCACCATCTTAGTATTTTATTCTCTCGTTCATATAGTCTTATCTGGATAAAATGACAAGGCAGAAAAACTCACCACAACAACAACAACAAAAAAGGACAAGAGGCAGTACTAAAGACTAGGGACCTAATCAGTACACACGTTGGTAATATGTCAGATCTAGAGTTCAGAATGACAATTTTCAAGGTGCTAGCTGGGCTTGAAAAAGACGTGGAAGATATTAGAGAAACCCTGTCTGGATAAATAAAAGCCTTTTCTGGAGAAATAAAAGAACTAAAATCTAACCAAGCTGAAATTTAAAAAAAAAAAAAAACTATTAATAAGGTGCAATAAAAAATGGAGGCTCTTACTGCTAGGATAAATGAGGCAGAAAGGAGAATTAGTGATATAGAAGACCAAATGGCAGAGAATAAAGAAGCTGAGCAAAAGAGAGATGAACAACTACTGGACCATGAGGGTAGAATTCGAGAGATAAGTAACACCATAAGATGAAACAATATTAGAATAATTGGGATTCCAGAAGACAAAGAATGAGAGGGGGGGGCAGTGGGTATATTGGAACAAATTACTGGGGAAAATTTCCCTAATATGGCAAAGGGAACAGGCATCAAAATCCAGGAGGCACAGAGAACCCCCCTCAAAATCAATAAGAATAGGTCCACACCCCATCATCTAATAGTAAAACTTCAAGTCTTAGTGACAAAGAGAAAATCCTGAAAGCAGCCTGGGACAAAATGTCTATAGCAATAAATGGTAAAAATATTAGATTGACAGCAGACTTATCCAGAGACCTGGCAGGCCAGAAAGGACTGGCTTGATATATTCTGGCATAATATATTCAGAGCACTAAATGAGAAAAACATGCAGCCAAGAATACTATATCCAGCTAGGCTATCATTGAAAATAGAAGGAGAGATAAAAAGCTTCCAGGACAAACAAAAACTGAAAGAATTTGCAAACACCAAACCAGCTCTACAGGAAATATTGAAAGGGGTCCTCTAAGCAAAGAGAGAGCCTAAAAGTAGTAGATCAGAAAGGAACAGAGACAATATAGAGTAACAGTCACCTTATAGGCAATACAATGGCACTAAGTTCATATCTCTCAATAGTTACTCTGAATGTAAATGGGCTAAATGCCCCAATCAAAAGACACGAGGTATCAGAATGGATAAAAAAAACAAAACCCATCAATATGCTGTCTACAAGAAACTCATTTTAGACCCAAAGACACCTTCAGATTTAAAGTAAGGGGGTGGAAAAGAATTTACCATGCTAATGGACATCAAAAGAAAGCTGGAGTGGCAATCCTTATATCAGATCAATTGGATTTTAAGCCAAAGACTATAATAAGAGATGAGTAAGGACACTATATCATACTCAAAGGGTTTGTCCAACAAGAAGATCTAAAAATTTTAAATATCTATGCCCCTAACATGGGAGCAGCCAACTATATAAACCAATTAATAACAAAATCAAAGAAACACATTGGCAATAATACAATAATAGTAGGGGACTTTAACACCCCCCCTTCACTGAAATGGACAGATCATCCAAGCAAAAGATCAACAAGGAAATAAAGGCCTTAAATGATTCATTGGACCAGATGGACATCACAGATATATTCAGAACATTCCATCCCCAAACAACTGAATATACATTCTTCTCTAGTGTACATGGAACATTCTCCAGAATAGATCACATCCTGGGTCACAAATCAGGTCTCAACCGGTACAAAAAGATTGGGATCATTCCCTGCATATTTTCAGATCACAATACTCTGAATCTAGAACTCAATCACAAGAGGAAATTTGGAAAGAACTCAATACATGGAGGCTAAAGAGCATCCTACTAATGAATGAGTGGGTCAACCAGGAAATTCAAGAAGAATTGAAAAAAATCATGGAAACAAATGATAATGAAAACACAACTGTTCCAAAATCTGTGGGACACAGCAAAGGTGGTGGAAAGGAAAATATATAGCCATACAAGCCTTTCTCAAGAAATAAGAAAGGTCTCAAATATACAACCTAACCCTACACCTAAAAGGAGTTGGAGAAAGAACAGCAAAGAAAGCCTAAACCCAACAGGAGAAGAGAAATCATAAAGATCAGAGCAGAAATCAATGAAATAGAAACCAAAAGTACAGTAGAACAAATCAATGAAATTAGGAGCTGGTTTTTTGAAAGCATTAATAAGATTGATAAACCCCTGGCCAGACTTACCAAAAGAAAAGAGAAAGGACCCAAATAAATAAAATCATGAATGAAAGAGGAGAGATCACAACCAACACCAAAGAAATACAAACAATTATAAGAACATACTCTGATCAACTCTACACCAGCAAATTTGACAATCTGGAAGAAATGGATGCATTCCTAAAGACATATAAACTACCAAAACTGAACCAGGAAGAAATAGAAAACCTGAACAGACCCATAACCAGTAAGGAGATTGAAGCAGTCATCAAAAATCTCCCAACAAACAAGAGCCCAGGGCCAGATGGCTTCGCAGGGGAATTCTACCAAACATTTAAAGAAGAATTAATTCTTATTCTCCTGAAACTGTTCCAAAATATAGAAATGGAAGGAAAATTTCCAAACTCATTTTATGAGGCCAGCATTACCTTGATCCCAAAACCAGATAAAGATCCCATCAAAAAAGAGAATTACAGGCCAATATCCTTGATGAACACAGATGCGAAAATTCTCACCAAAATACTAGCCAATAGGATCCAACAGTACATTAAAAGGGTTATTCACTACGACCAACTGGGATTTATTCCTGGGCTACAAGGTTGGTTCAACATCTGCAAATCAATCAATGTGATACAATACATTAATAAAAGAAAGAATAGGAACCATATGATACTCCCAATAGATGCTGAGAAAGCACAGTATCCTTTCTTGATCAAAACTCTTCACAGTTGGGGCGCCTGGGTGGCTCAGTGGGTTAAAGCCTCTGCCTTCAGCTCAGGTCATGGTCCCGGCGTCCTGGGATGGAGCTCCACATCTGGTTCTCTGCTGGGCGGGGAACCTGCTTCCTTCTCTCTCTCTGCCTACCTCTCTGCCTATTTGTGATCTCTGTCTGTCAAATAAATAAATAAAATCTTTTTTTTTTTTTTATTTGACAGAGATCACAAGCAGGCAGAGAGGCAGGCAGAGAGAGAGAAGGAAGCAGGCTCCCCGCCGAGCAGAGAGCCCGATGCGGGGCTCGATCCCAGGACCCTGGGATCATGACCCGAGCTGAAGGCAGAGGCTTTAACCCACTGAGCCACCCAGGCGCCCCTAAATAAAATCTTAAAAAACAAAAACAAACAAACAAAAAGAAAAACCTCTTCACAGTGTAGGGACAGCCAGCATAAGGTCACACAATATGCCTTAAGAAAACATGCCTCTACATACATTGTATGTAAGTAAGGCTGAGGCTCCTCTTTGTACAGAGATTTTAGTATTATAATAAGGTAAAGGTCATTGTTGGTCATGCCAAGGGCCATACATGGTCCATCGGTGCAGACCAGAGTCAGGGGTTTAGCTCAACACATCTGGGTGGTCTGGGCCAAGTGGAAGTCTCTTCAGGGCAATTGCTATCACCTGATGGGTGGTTTCTGGTTTCATCTGCCAGAGTTAATAGGCAAGTCATAAAGAAGTGCTTAAAGAAAAATGTAAGACAAAGGTTGTGAATACAAGCAGTAAAGTGAGTACAGGAAATCAAGGTCAGATCTTGGGGTCTAGCTGGTCACACTTCGTTGGAGATATGCATCACAGATCTCTTCTTCCAGTCTGTGACTTGCTTTTTTACTCTTTTGGTGGGGTCTTTTGATGAATTATATATAGTTCTTATGTTTCAATGAAATGTAAGGTTTCAATCTTTTAGTTGCTTTTCATGGGTCCAATTTAAGAATTTTTGTTTTCCCCAGGGGAAGAATGGGTATTTTTCTGTTTTCTTCAAAGAGTTTTATTATTATATCTTCCACATTTAATTTCATAATCCGTTTCAAATATACTCTCCGTGTTTCAAATGCATTTTGTGCATAGTATGCAGGCAAGGTCAAGGCTCACTTTATCTTCCATCTGGTAACTTTTAAGAAAACCATCCTTTCCCTACTAAATTGCAGTAGCTTTGTGGTAAATCAGGTGACTGTATATATGTGAATCTATTTCTGGACCCTGTTTTCTTTTCCATTTTATTCTATGAGCAGAAACCAGGACTGTATTTGTGAGGCTATAGATAGTAATTTCCCAACATGCTATTTTTAGATTGAGACATGAATGCTTTTGCCTTCATAGAGTTCTTTTGATTCTTTTCCCTGACTTACTTTCCATCCCTTTATAAAGACAAAGATAGCAGTGAGCTCCCGGACATGCACTGACAATGGTGACTCCAGAACTTTTTTACTATAAATTTTATTATGTTTCCTTTTTCTAATAGAAAAAAAAAAGTTATGTTCTTTAACCCAAAAAAGAAATAAAGTACAATAACATGAAAGGAGCAGTTATTTTTCATTATTTATTATTCATTTTCCATATTCCTGACTGAATATGAACACCTACTAGAAATAGTCTACAAATGTTTTGAGATCTCAGAGAAATAATAGTGTTATAATCCAAGATTTGGCTTTTCCTATTATGTGTAAAGAAAATATTGCATCAGTTTATCTTTAAACTTGGCATTTAATATAGTAATTAGTATAGATATTGATGCAATCTCCATATTTGCAATATATATTTTAAATTATCTTTTAATTAGAAAGGTAAATGTTTAGTTCTTGCTTGTGAATGGAAACATTAAGTACAAGAAACAATATTTTTACGTATTGTGGCTGTCATATTTTTATAAAATGAAATTCCATATATTCTTCATAAACTGACAAGTAAAAAAAAAAAATCTCCTGATGTAAGTATTGATCACAGTTTCTCTGATGCATCCAGTGGAACTAATATAGCAGATTGAATTCTCTGTAAGTCCTCAGTCACTGAACACTTGCTATCTTATGAAAAAAAATTTTTTTAAGATTTTATTTATTTGACAGAGACAGATCACAAGTAGGCAGAGAGACAGGCAGAGAGAGGGGGAAGCAGGCCCCCTGCAGAGCAGAGAGCCTGTTGTGGGGCTTGATCCCAGGACCCTAGGATCATGACCTGAGCTGAAGGCAGTGGCTTAACCCACTGAGCCACCCAGGCGCCCCTTATGAAAACCTCTTAAGTCTATCTCACAATGTACCTGGCTTCCCCTAAAAATAGGTTCAGCAATATGTGTAGCCTTAATTCTGAAATTATGGATTTCTCTTTTCTCTTCCCTCTAGATTCACTTGTGCTTCTTCAAAATGTTAGGTGAGTTTTCTGAGGTCCCATATAACACCAAAACTTATTGATAAATGACAGCTACCTGAATCATTCAGGCAAGGAAGTTTCTGTTAAGAGAATAAACTTAGAATTAGTGGTCATTGTCCCACAGAATCCAATTTTGGCTAATTTGTACTGTGAACAATGTGCAGTTTGTTTGCATTCACTAGATATACAAAGTAAAGATGAGAGGGAGCACTTTGCGGCCTGAGGTCTTCAACAAAGACCTGAGTGAAGATAAGCCAAATAGAGCTAGAGGAGATACATTTGAAAGAAGTGATATAGCTCATCACTTTACCAGTTCAGTGATTTTTGAAGCGTGTAAACTTATGTTAAGAAACATTGAAGAGGAAGTTTTGTATCAGTCCCGAAAGGGCTTATTTAAATTTCAAGATGGTTAATGAACTTCTTTTGTACAGAAATGAAAAAAATAAATCTAGACCAATATATACGTTTTACCATTTATTGTGTAATATGGTTAGTTCTCTAACATCTTTAATTCCTATGTCAAAAATAATTTTTCACATGTCATGTTTTTCATGAAAATTATACTTCATTTAGAGAAAAACAGAATTGTCAAAATAAAAATGGCTATATCTAATGAATGATTCAAACTAAAATAGGGATCAAAATGTTTAATTTGTTTTCTAAAATTTTCTAGAAATCCATATTCTAAAATTATTTTAATGTACAAAAAATGGATATTAGGTCATTTTTAAGTGCTTCTCTTTTATTTCCTTTTTTCCCCAAGGTTTTTTTTTTTTTTTTTTTGTTTGTTTTTTAAGATTTATGTATTTATTTGACACAAAGAGTGAGATCACAAGTAGGCAGAGAGGCAGGCAGAGAGAGAGAGAGGGAAGCAGGCTTCCTGCTGAGCAGGGAGCCCGATGGTGGGGCCCGATCCCAGGGCCCTGAGATCATGACCTGAGCCGAAGGCAGTGGCTTAACCCACTGAGCCACTCAAGGTGCCCCCCACCCCAAAATTTTATTTTTAGGTAATCTCTACACTTAAAGTGGAGCTCGAACTCACAACCCTGACATCAATAGTTGCAAGCTCTACCAATGGAGCCAGCCAGATGCCCCAAGTGCTGTTCACATTAAGTTTAGAATGGGAATTAAAAATTTTCTCTACAGGGGAGGAGTCAAGATGGCTGAGAAGTAGCAGGCTGAGACTACTTCAGGTAGCGGGAGATCAGCTAGATAGCTTATCTAAAGATTGCAAACACCTACAAATCCAACGGGAGATCGAAGAGAAGAAGAACAGCAATTCTAGAAACAGAAAATCAACCACTTTCTGAAAGGTAGGACTGGCGGAGAAGTGAATCCAAAGCGATGGGAAGATAGACCGCAGGGGGAGGGGCCGGCTCCTGGCAAGCGGCAGAGCAACGGAGCACAAAATCAGGACTTTTAAAAGTCTGTTCTGCTGAGGGACATCGCTCCAGAGGGTTAACCGGGGTGAAGCGCACGCGGGGTCAGCGTGGCCTCAGGTCCCGCAGGGTCACAGAAGGATCGGGGGTGTCTGAGTGTCTCAGAGCTTACAGGTATTAGAACCGGGAAGCTGGCTACAGAGACAGAGCCGAGGAGTGAGCTCTAAGCTCGGGTTTACCTTGAACCGCTTGCAGGCTAGGTCAGCTCGGAACGTGGCCGGAGGCCAGGGTGACGGGAGCAATTGGGCGCTGTTCTCTGAGGGCGCACTGAGGAGTGGGGCCCCGGGCTCTCAGCTCCTCCAGGCCAGAGACTGGGAGGCCGCGATCTTCATTTCCATCCTCCGGAACTCTATGGAAAGCGCTCAGGGAACAAAAGCTCCCGAAAGCAAACCCCAGCGGATTACTCAGCCCGGCCCCTGGTAAGGGTGGTGCAACTCCGCCTGGGGCAAAGACACTTGAGAATCACTACAACAGGCCCCTCCCCCAGAAGATCAACAAGAAACCCAGCCAGGACCAAGTTCACTTACGAGGAGTGCAGTTTCAATACCAAGGAGAGCAGCGGAATTCCAGAGGAGGAGAAAGCAAAGCATGGAACTCATGGCTTTCTCCCCATGATTCTTTAGCCATGCAGTTAATTTTTTTTTTCTTTTTCAATTTTTTTTCTCTTCTTCTGCTAAATTGTTTTAACTTTTACCCTTTTCTTTTTTAATGTTTTTTAACTAGTTTATCTA
>NW_022631589.1:42271-49690 GCF_010015895.1 Lontra canadensis
TTTTATTTGTTTCTTTTTTCTTTTTTCTTTTTTTTTTTTTTTCTTTCAGAACCTCTTTTTATCCCCTTCCCCCACCCCTCACGATTTGGGATCTCTTCTGATTTGGCTAAAACATATTTTCCTGGGGTTGTTGCCACACTTTTACTATTTTACTTGTTCCTTCATATACTCTTATCTGGACAAAATGACAAGGCGGAAAAATTCACCACAAAAAAAAGAACAAGAGGCAATACCGAAGGCTAGGGACTTAATCAATATAGACATTGGTAATATGTCAGATCTAGAGTTCAGAATGACGATTCTCAAGGTTCTAGCTGGGCTCGAAAAAGGCATGGAAGATATTAGAGAAACCCTCTTGGGAGATATAAAAGCCCTTTCTGGAGAAATAAAAGAACTAAAATCTAATCAAGTTGAAATCAAAAAAACTATTAATGAGGTGCAATCAAAAATGGAGGCTCTCACTGCTAGGATAAATGAGGCAGAAGAAAGAATTAGTGATATAGAAGACCAAATGACAGAGAATAAAGAAGCTGAGCAAAAGAGGGACAAACAGCTACTGGACCACGAGGGCAGAATTCGAGAGATAAGTGACACCATAAGACGAAACAACATTAGAATAATTGGGATTCCAGAAGAAGAAGAAAGAGAGAGGGGAGCAGAAGGTATATTGGAGAGAATTATTGGAGAGAATTTCCCCAATATGGCAAAGGGAACAAGCATCAAAATCCAGGAGGTTCAGAGATGCCCCCTCAAAATCAATAAGAATAGGTCCACACCCCATCACCTAATAGTCAAATTTACAAGTCTTAGTGACCAAGAGAAAATCCTGAAAGCAGCCCGGGACAATAAGTCTGTAACATACAATGGTAAAAATATTAGATTGGCAGCAGACTTATCCACAGAGACCTGGCAGGCCAGAAAGAGCTGGCATGATATATTCAGAGTACTAAACGAGAAAAACATGCAGCCAAGAATACTATATCCAGCTAGGCTATCATTGAAAATAGAAGGAGAGATAAAAAGCTTCCAGGACAAACAAAAACTGAAAGAATTAGCAAACACCAAACCAGCTCTACAGGAAATATTGAAAGGGGTCCTCTAAGCAAAGAGAGAGCCTAAAAGTAGTAGATCAGAAAGGAACAGAAACAAAATACAATAACAGTCACCTTACAGGCAATACAATGGCACTAAATTCATATCTCTCAATAGTTACCCTGAATGTTAATGGGCTAAATGCCCCAATCAAAAGACACAGGGTATCAGAATGGATAAAAAAACAAAACCCATCTATATGTTGCCTACAAGAAACTCATTTTAAGCCCGAAGACACCTTCAGATTTAAAGTGAGGGGGTGGAAAACAATTTACCATGCTAATGGACATCAGAAGAAAGCAGGAGTGGCAATCCTTATATCAGATCAATTAGATTTTAAGCCAAAGACTATAATAAGAGATGAAGAAGGACACTATATCATACTCAAAGGATCTGTCCAACAAGAAGATCTAACAATTGTAAATATCTATGCCCCTAACGTGGGAGCAGCCAACTATATAAACCAATTAATAACAAAATCAAAGAAACACATCAACAATCATACAATAATAGTAGGGGACTTTAACACTCCCCTCACTGAAATGGACAGATCATCCAAGCAAAAGATCAACAAGGAAATAAAGGCCTTAAATGACACACTGGACCAGATGGATATCACAGATATATTCAGAACATTTCATCCCAAAGCAACAGAATACACATTCTTCTCTAGTGCCCATGGAACATTCTCCAGAATAGATCACATCCTTGGTCCTAAATCAGGTCTCAACTGGTATCAAAATATTGGGATCATTCCCTGCATATTTTCAGACCACAATGCTCTGAAGCTAGAACTCAATCACAAGAGGAAAGTTGGAAAGAACCCAAATACATGGAGACTAAACAGCATCCTTCTAAAGAATGAATGGGTCAACCAGGAAATTAAAGAAGAATTGAAAAAATTCATGGAAACAAATGATAATGAAAATACAACGGTTCAAAATCTGTGGGACACAACAAAGGCAGTCCTGAGAGGAAAATATATAGCGGTACAAGCCTTTCTCAAGAAACAAGAAAGGTCTCAAGGACACAACCTAACCCTACACCTAAAGGAGCTGGAGAAAGAACAAAAAGAAACCCTAAACCCAGCAGGAGAAGAGAAATCATAAAGATCAGAGCAGAAATCAATGAAATAGAAACCAAAAAAAACAATAGAACAAATCAACGAAACTAGGAGCTGGTTCTTTGAAAGAATTAATAAGATTGATAAACCCCTGGCCAGACTTATCAAAAAGAAAAGAGAAGGACCCAAATAAATAAAATCATGAATGAAAGAGGAGAGATCACAACTAACACCAAAGAAATACAGACAATTATAAGAACATATTATGAGCAACTCTATGCCAACAAATTTGACAATCTGGAAGAAATGGATGCATTCCTAGAGGCATATAAACTACCACAACTGAACCAGGAAGAAATAGAAAGCCTGAACAGACCCATAACCAGTAAGGAGATTGAAACAGTCATCAAAAATCTCCAAACAAACAAAAGCCCAGGGCCAGATGGCTTCGCAGGGGAATTCTACCAAACATTTAAAGAAGAACTAATTCCTATTCTCCTGAGACTGTTCCAAAAAATAGAAATGGAAGGAAAACTTCCAAACTCATTTTATGAGGCCAGCATCACCTTGATCCCCAAACCAGACAAGGATCCCATCAAAAAAGAGAACTACAGACCAATATCCTTGATGAACACAGATCCTTCTGAACTCACCAAAATACTAGCCAATAGGATTCAACAGTACATTAAAAGGATTATTCACCACGACCAAGTGGGATTTATTCCAGGGCTGCAAGATTGGTTCAACATCCGCAAATCAATCAATGTGATACAACACATTAATAAAAGAAAGAACAGGAACCATATGATACTCACCATAAATCCTAAAAAAGCATTTGACAAAGTACAGTATCCCTTCCTGATCAAAACTCTTCAAAGTGTAGGGATAGAGGGCACATACCTCAATATTATCAACACCATCTATGAAAAACCCACCACAAATATCATTCTCAATGGAGAAAAACTGAAAGCTTTTCCGCTAAGGTCAGGAACATGGCAGGGATGTCCGTTATCACCACTGCTATTCAACATAGTATTAGAAGTCCTAGCCTCAGCAATCAGACAACAAAAAGAAATTAAAGGCATCCAAATCGGCAACGAAGAAGTCAAACCATCACTCTTCGCAGATGATATGATACTATATGTGGAAAACCCAAAAGACTCCACTCCAAAACTGCTAGAACTTGTACAGGAATTCAGTAAAGTGTCAGGATATAAAATCAATGCACGGAAATCAGTCGCATTTCTCTACACCAACAACAAGACAGAAGAAAGAGAAATTAAGGAGTCAATCCCATTTATAATTGCACCCAAAACTATAGGATACCTAGGAATAAACCTAACCAAAGAGACTAAGAATCTATACACAGAAAACTATAAAGTACTCATGAAAGAAATTGAGGAAGACACAAAGAAATGGAAAAATGTTCCATGCTCCTGGATTGGAAGAATAACTATTGTAAAAATGTCTATGCTACCTAAAGCAATCTACACATTTAATGCAATTCCTATCAAAGTACCATCCATTTTTTTCAAAGAAATGGAACAAATAATCCTAAAATTTATATGGAACCAGAAAAGACCGCGAATAGCCAAAGGAATATTGAAAAAGAAAGCCAAAGTTGGTGGCATCACAATGCCAGACTTCAAGCTTTACTACAAAGCTGTCATCATCAAGACAGCATGGTACTGGCACAAAAACAGACACATAGATCAATGGAACAGAATAGAGAGCCCAGAAATAGACCCTCCACTCTATGGTCAACTAATCTTCGACAAAGCAGGAAAGAATGTCCAATGGAAAAAAGACAGCCTCTTCGATAAATGGTGTTGGGAAAATTGGACAGCCACATGCAGAAAAATGAAATTGGATCATTTCCTTACACCACACATGAAAATAGACTCAAAATGGATGAAGGACCTCAATGTGAGAAAGGAACCCATCAAAATCCTTGAGGAGAACACAGGCAGCAACCTGTTCGACCTCAGCAGCAGCAACATCTTCCTAGGAACATCGCCAAAGGCAAGGGAAGCAAGGGCAAAAATGAACTATTGGGATTTTATCAAGATCAAATCTTTTGCACAGCAAAGGAAACAGTTAACAAAACCAAAAGACAACTGACAAAATGGGAGAAGATATTTGCAAATGACATATCAGATAAAGGGCTAGTGTCCAGAATCTATAAAGAACTTAGCAAACTCAACACCCAAAGAACAAATAATCCTATCAAGAAATGGGCAGAAGACATGAACAGACATTTCTGCAAAGAAGACATCCAGATGGCCAACAGACACATGAAAAAGTGTTCCATATCACTCGGCATCAGGGAAATACAAATCAAAACCACAATGAGATACAACCTCACACCAGTCAGAATGGCTAAAATGAACAAGTCAGGAAATGACAGATGCTGGCGAGGATGCGGAGAAAGGGGAACCCTCCTACACTGTTGGTGGCAATGCAAGCTGGTGCAACCACTCTGGAAAACAGCATGGAGGTTCCTCGAAATGTTGAAAATAGAACTACCCTATGACCCAGCAATTGCACTGCTGGGTATTTACCCTAAAGATACAAACGTAGTGATCCAAAGGGGCACGTGCACCCGAATGTTTATAGCAGCAATGTCTACAATAGCCAAACTATGGAAAGAACCTAGATGTCCATCAACAGATGAATGGATAAAGAATGTGTGGTATATATACACAATGGAATACTATGCAGCCATCAAAAGAAATGAAATCTTGCCATTTGCGACGATGTGGATGGAACTAGAGGGTATCATGCTTAGCGAAATAAGTCAATCGGAGAAAGACAACTATCATATGATCTCCCTGATTTGAGGGAGAGGAGATGCAACATGGGGGTTAAGGGGGTAGGAGAAGAGTAAATGAAGCAAGATGGGATTGGGAGGGAGATAAACCATAAGTGACTCTTAATGTCACAAAACAAACTGAGGGTTGCTGGGGGGAGGGGGGTTTGGAGGGGTGGGGTTATTATGGACATTGGGGAGGGATGTGCTATTGTGAGTGCGGTGAAGTGTGTAAACCTGGCGATTCAGAGACCTGTACCCCTGGGGGAAAAAATATATGTTTATAAAAAATAAAATTAAAAAAAATTTTAAAAAAATTTTTCTCTACAAATTCTGTGTTAAAATCTTTATCCCAAGGAAAGATACAGGGAAGAGAGCAGAGATAGTTTTTAGTGCCTCTTTGTATCCCTAAATGCATCAGAGATGTCAGTTGCTACTTCCATCTGACTTTCCACGGTTTAACTTTTGTGGGATTTTGGTGGTGGGCTGGGGTTAGGGTGGGGTTATATGCCTTTTGTTTGTTTTTTAAAGATTTATTTGGCAGAGAAAGAGAGAGTGCGTGCACAAGCAGGGGGAGGGACAGGTCGAGGGAGAGGGGGAAGCAGATTCCCTGCTGAGCAGGGAACCCAACATGGGCTAGATACCAGGACCCTGGATCATAACCCAAGCTAAGGACAGACACTCAACCGACTGAGCCACCCAGGTGCTCCAATAATAGCATTGATGTAGAAACCTAGGAAGACCACCACCCTACAGCCCTAATTAGTGTTTTGAAACCACTTATGAAAGTCTTTCTAGGAATGTATAGATATTTGTATGGCACTTTTCAATATGCAAAATACTTTCACTTAATTCATTTCACTTTCACTTAATCATTGTGATCATCACAACAAGGCTGTAAGATTAATTTCTTCCAGATAACAGAAATTCCTACAGGGAAATTAAGGCTAATTCTGCCTCTTATCAGAATGTCACATTGTATCATTCCTACAATTCTAAGCAGGAGGATTGGTGTAAAACATCAGAATTTTCCAGAGGAAACAAGTTCACTAGATGCTTATATTAAAAGACGTATCAAATGAATAAGGATGACTGTGTTCAAGTCATGTATTTTTGAGCTTCAACTGTGGGTATTGATGATATGGGGCTAGAGAAAAATGTGGGTTGGGAGCAGTCCTGAAATTCCAACATGAACAGAAAGTAGCTGACTGCAAGCACCTGACCCAGGCAGCTTATGGTGACTTTGGAGTCCACCATCACTGGAGTTTTATCTTATTAGACCTCAGCATCCCTGTGGTCTACTGGTTCACCCTATTGGATAAGGTTCAGAATTTTCCCTTGGAGCAAAGGTATATTTCTTTCAAGTACAAAGCCTGGATTCAGATAGACCAACAAAGGTCAACCTTTCGAACTCTTCGTTTCTTGAGCTTTATCTTTGAAAAAGTGGATGGTTCCTGTAGTAGACTAGCAGTTCATACTATTGTAAGAGGCTTCCTACAGAAGGTAATTGACTAAACATACTCCTTGTTGCTAATGAACTATATCCTTGTGCTGTCTCTTAATGTATAGAACTTTCTCCAAGAAAGGGCCACAGTGACTGCTCATCACTTTCAGTAAAATCCAACTTTGTTATTACAGTAACCTTGAGTATCTGGTTTCCTCCAAAACTTTGAAAAGACCTTGTGAGAAAATACTGTGCAAAGTAATGGTAATAAATTCATTGATATTAGTCATCCTCCATTTCACAATTGTAGCCTTTTAAGGTATGCCACAAGTACATTAGGAGGCATTTAGCTTTGACCCTTTTAATCAAAGTAAAACTTTTGGAATTTACTACTATGTGAATACACAGAATCATCTTGATGCCACACTATTTAATGGAGATTTTCTGAATTTCATTCTTTTTTTAAGATTTTATTTATTTGACAGAGAGAGAGAGAGAGAGCGCACAAGTAGGCAGAGCTGCAGGCAGAGGAAGAAGCAGACTCTCCACTGAGCAGGAGCCCAATGTGGGGCTCGATCCCAGGGCCCTGGGATCATGACTGGAACTGAAGGCAGCCGCTTAACTGAAAGAGCCACCCAGGTGCCCTTTGAACTTTATTGCAATCGTAACCTTGTAATTACAAGTTCTGTAATTAAAACTGTTATGCCCCAATAATGGGTCCGTGATTAAAGGAGCAAGACTGATACAAAGCGAAGGTCAAGCAAAGGTTTATTTCTCGCCAAGCATCAAGAATCTAACCGAACGCTCGGGGCTGCACCTCTTACAAGAGAGGGCGGCCCTTCTCTGTTTCACAGTCTAGCTTTTAAGGGCAAAGGCCATGTGGTCGGGCCTGGCCACGCACAGGTGACCAATGAGATTGTAACACACACAGGAAACTCCACAGTGATGCTAGGTGACCAATTGGGTTACAATTTACCCTAGTAGACATTTGAACCAGCCTATTACACCTTG
>NW_022631590.1:0-49629 GCF_010015895.1 Lontra canadensis
CCCACACTGGTCTCCATGCTGAATGTGGAGCCTACTTGAAAAAAAAAATAGTTAAGACCAAAACAAGCCCATACTGTATGATTCTACTTATATAAAATTCTAGAAATTGCAAACTAATCTGTAGTGACAGAAAGCAAATCAGGAATATCCTGGATGGAGTGCATATAGAGAGGTATGAGAATGAGGGCTTACAAAGGGACAGGGTAAGACTTTTGGGGGGGAGGGGGCAGATATGTTATCTTGATTGTGATGATGATTGTGATGGATCTGGATTGTGATGATGATATAGTACTTTGATTGTGATGATTGTGTGATTACACAAACGTGAAATCCCTTACACTGACTTATCAAATTATGTATTTTGCAATTTACTTTATGTTAATTACACCTCAGTAAAGTGGCTTGAGATGAGCGGGTAGGAAAGGAGAGGTAACACTGAACAATAAGTAGGAGTTAATAAATTAGGAATGATTATTGTGGGTGAAGAAAGCCAGAAAGGAACATTTTCTGCAGAAACAGCTGCATATAAGAAGCTAGGAAGAGCCTAGTATGTTTGAAGAACCAAAACAAGAGCAATTGTGACTAAAGTTCAATGAGCAAGATGGAACAGATAAGCTAAATACCATCCAGCGGTACAGGAACCCCATCATCGTGCGTGTTGAAGGACACATTAAGGATATTGAATATTAGCTGAAGACTGTAGGACCCTATTGAGGGACTTTATCCAATTTTACATTTTTAGGGGACTCCCTCTGGCTTCATTATGGAAAATGAATTGAAAGGAGCAAGAGAGATGCAGGAGACTACTAGACGATGTATTGCAGTATTCCAGGCTACACATGTCCATGGTTTGGACTAGATTAGTGGAGTGGAAATGGAAAGAAGTGGGTGTATTTAGTAGTATTTAGGAGGTAGATTTGATATTTGATTATGGGAGGTAAGGGAAAGAGAGGGATGTCAAGGATAACTTCCAGATTTCTAACTTGTACGAGTTTCTAACTCAATGCATCGTAGTACCCATCACTAAAAAAAGCAAACACTGAAAGAGACCCAAATTTTATAGGCAAGGTTATAAGATCCAGGTAGAGATGTTAAGTAGGCAGTTAAATATTCTGACATAGAGCTCAGAGAGGAGGTCAGATATAAACGTGACAGTCATCAGCGTATACAAATGTACTTAATTGGTCATGTTAAAAAGTAGACGAAATACTCTACTTCTGAATATTGAAGAGAATATTTACAAAAATGTTGACAGGGGCAGTCAATAAGGGATGTTGGGAGAATCCAGAGACTGTCAGCAATAGGAAGTGTTTACTGCCCTTAGACCTGAAAGGTTAAAGGAAAGAAATAATGTCAAGTTGAGACTCCAGTTGATAGCCGGAGCTATTGGAAGAGGGGCACCTCACAGGAGCTAGAGCTGAAAGTAACCCAGCCACTGACAGAACACCAAGGCCAGAAGGAAATGGGAGAAGTAAATGTAGTACACCTCCCTCCTCTAATATCCTAGTGAAGTGTATCCCATTGGCCAACCTCAACTGAAAGTCAAGAGAGGACAAGAGAATCCAGGTGATGCAGTTCATAAAGGTCAAATTCCCAGAACAAATAGCAAGATAGAGAAGGAGCAGTGAATAGATTTGGGGAACAAATGAAGAAAAACACGAATATAAGTAAATAATGGAAAGAAGGTCCAGTATCAAGCTGTGGGGAATGCCATCATTTAGAAGTCAGGTAAAGGTGGAAGAGGAAACTACAAAGGTGACCAAGAAGGAGTGATCATAATAGATAGGAGAAAAAGAATATAATGTCCTGGAAAGTTAGCAAAAAATATTTCAAGGAGTAAGTCATCAACTATAATAATCCTGAGAGATTGTGTTACACATGTGTTTTCTTAATTTTATTTTTTTGGTTATTCAGCATCTTACCTCATTTTTAGCTTTATAAATGTTTGTGTTTGGGACGCCTGGGTGGCTCAGTTGGTTAAGCGGCTGCCTTTGGCTCAGGTCATGATCCCGGCGTCCTGGGATCGAGTCCCACATCGGGCTCCTTGCTCGGCAGGGAGCCTGCTTCTCCCTCTGCCTCTGCCTGCCACTCTGTCTGCCTGTGCTTGCTCTCTCCCTCTCTCTCTCTGACAAAAAAAAAAAAAATGTTTGTGTTTACTCTCTGATCTTGGTGAGGGAGGCCACTTTTTTCCTTTTTCTTTTTAAAGATTTATTTTAGTGAGAGTGGGCAGGGGAAGAGGAAGAAAGATAATCTTTGAGCAGGCTCCCTGCTGAACATGGAGCCCAATGTAGGGCTTGATCCCACAATGCTGAGATCATGACCTGAGCCAAAATCAAAAGCCAGATGCTTAACCCACTGAGCCACCGAGGCACCCCATTAGGAGGCCCCTTTCTACAGATGTCAAATGCTAGACTCTCATCTTCCGGTTCCTCCTTGAAACAAGGACATAAGCCAATGACCTAGGCCAAACCAATCATTATGTTCACCAAGACCTTTGGCTGGGGAGTCTGTGATATGCAGAAGCCGGGACAATAGAGATTCTATTCTAGTGGCAGTGGCAGTAACAGTAGTACTCAGTTTCCAGGGGTGACAGGAGTCCATGTCCAGCAGCTACTGTGATACACACCGCAGTATCCAAATTCTGGCTGCCTAAACTTCCTTTAATTCTGTGTATTTTCCAAACCTGGCTTTCTGGATTTACCTGTGATTTTAGGAGCTATCCAGTGCATTTTCAGAAAATTTTCCGTTAAAAATTTCCAGAATTGGTTTCTGATATTTGCGAGTAAGGACCCTGACTAGTACCAAAATCTCAAAAAGATAAAATTATGCCATTATATTTTAGAATATGGAGGTCATCGGTAACTTCAGCAAATAGCCATTTGATTTGATTAGTAGGGGCAGAAATAGGATCTCAGTGCTTGAGGAGCATGGACAGTGAAGAAATTAGATATTCCGGCAATTCAGTGGAGAAATTCGGCTCTGAAAGAGAAAGTAGGACAATAACTAGAGATGAAACTGAAATTAAAGTAGAAGTTATTTTGAAGTGAGAGAACCTTGAGCACATTTAAAAGTTAGGTGGACCTAGTAGAGACAGAGAGGCTGAAGACATAATAAAGAGAAAGGATCATCTGAGTATGAATTAGTCAGACAATAAAACATGTACATTCTAGTTCCATTTCCAAAGCTATTCTACTTCTAACTGGGCCGTCATTTCTGAAAAACAGATTCTGAGCTAGATGTCCCTTTATATAGGGCTAGTATAAGAATCTCATGGAATTTTGTGATGAAAGGAATTGAAATGAATTACAATAATGTTGAATATTGCTGCAGTATATCACCAGGGCCATGAAGTATGAAGAATGGTATCTGCTATTCCCATTGGTAAGCAATTTGATATTAGATCATAATTCATCTCCTATCTTTAGCATTTTCAAAGAATAAGTTAGAAAAATTTCACATGCATACTTTGAATATCAGGATGTCATAAATATTGAAATGTTTTGTATCCATCAAAATAAAAAAAATAACTTTCCCTTGAGGGATCCCCTTTTTAACCCCAAAGTTTACACATGCTATTGGTATTTATGAATATGGAAATATTTTCTACAAATGTTTCTGTTTCCTGTAGAAATATGATATGAATTTAAAGTAGTGATGCTTTATAAGGACCTAGTCTGGTCAGTGACATTAGATAACAATGGCTAACTGGTAATTTCTAATTATTTCTGAAACTTACTATAGCAATAGAAAAACTAGTTAAGAGAAAGTAACATAGTCTCTAAATACTAGCATATTCCCTGGAATATTTTCAACAACAGATAAGGACATCTTTCCATTGGTCTTTTTTTTTTTTTTTTTAGTTTTTACTTTATTTTTTTAAATCATGGCACCGTGGTGTTTCTTGGCTTACCTTTAAAGACTGCTGGATTTTTCCACTAAGAAAAATATTTATTCTGGGATTTCTAGCATTATGCAACTGCCTGATTTTCCTAAACAATGTTCTTTCTTTTTTTGATGTGGCCAAGGACTTAAAGAATTCTTGGCATATTCAGTCCACAGTTTCAGTGTTTTTTCAAAGTCATGTGACTATAACTGAAGGACAGTATTGGAGAGGCTCACAGTTGCCTATGTGAATTTCCTTCTGTATAAATGAGTGTTTTGAGACAAGTCAACTTAGCACATCTGCAGTAAATGAGTCTACCATTGATGTTTTCATCGCTTTGGACTTCTGTAGTGCCTCAATCATTTATGAAAAAGGAAAACAACTTTTCCCTGCAAAGATCATAAATCTATTTGTCACCAAAATGAAGGCTTACTAGTCTTCTTATTTTTTGTTGCTACAACTAATAAAATTGGTTATTGGAAGAGAGGGAAAGAAACAAACCTACCATCTTGACTTAAGACAAATCAAGGCTTTTTAATCTTGACTTTGCACTTTGTCAGGTGAACACAGGCTTAAGTGTTATAGGAAACGAGATGCTTATCCTGAAAGAACATCGGAAGTCTTGAGTTTTCCACTGTGGATTGTGTCCAGTATAAGAAGGAAAAACACATTTCATCATCCTACTCACAGTCCAAGCACAGAGTAGCAAGACCACCATGGAAGCCTCTGTTAGGGACACCAGCAGGTCTGCCACCCATCTGTGGCACTCTCTAGCCTGTGAGCTAGTCACACCAAAGAAACTTCTGTTTCTGAGAAGATACATTTCTTTCCCCATGGTATTTTGGAGAAAGAAACACACTTGCATTTGCCAGATTTATGTTCAGCAGATCCTGTCAACTCTTGATTATTAAAAGGGTGATTTCCAGTTATGGCTTATCCTGATTACTACTTTCTCCCTCTCCCCCCTGCTACTTGTTTTGGCCCATTTACTGCTCATTAGGAACTCTTCCAGAACAGACAAAACACAGCCCATTTGGCTGCTTATTAGCAACAAAATGAAAGATTTGCTGAAGGATGTAAGTTTCTTAGTTGAATCTTCGGTGACTCCCAATCCAATGAAGTTCATACTCTTTGTGTAATGTTGATCTTCATGATCTGGCCTCTCTTTACGTTTCCAGTCTTCTATTCTACCTTTATCCTCACATTTCCTATGCATTTCAGTCATAATGACAGCTAACAATTATTAAATGCTTACTATGTGCCAGGAATTATTCAAAGTGCTGAATATGTATGAAGCTATTTAATCCCCACAAAAAAAACACAACAATTAAAAAAAAAAAAACCACGAAGTAGGTATAGCTATTATCTCTAGGGTACAGAAAATGAAGGTGAGACTCGGAGAGATTAAGCAACTTGCCTGAGGTCATATAGACAACAAATAATAGAACCAGAATTCAAAATCAGCCAATCTAGATTCAGAACCTGCATTCTTAATCACTATGCTATACCCATTCAGCTATGCTTAATTACTTAGATAGTCCCCCCAAATTCTGTATTTTTTCCTTACTTTCATGCCTTTGTACCTGTCATTTATGCCTTCCGCTTGGAAAGCTCTTCCATCTTTCTCTCTAACTTTAGGATGAATAATTTCTTACTCTTTCAGGACATAATTGAACTGTTACCTCCTTCAGACACTCTTCCTTGAACTCTCCAGTCAGAGTTAAGCAACCCTGCTCTGAACTTGTATACACTGCTTCCGTCAGAGCACAGATCATATGGCTGCTGATTACATATCTTCATGTCTTCCTACGACAAAAGATGGCAAACTCATGTAGATTCGGGGTTGTGTTTTATTCATCTTTGGAGCCCTAACACTCAGCAGCCTCAGGCAATAGAAGAAGCTCAATAGGGGCGCCTGCATGGCTTAGCTTAAGCGTCTGCCTTTGGCTGGGGTCATGATTCCGGGGTCCTAGGATCAAGCCCCGCATTGGGCTCCTTGCTCAGTGGGAAGTCTGCTTATCCCTCTCCCTCCCCCCAACTCATGCTCTCTCTCTCTCACTCTCTCTCTCTCAAATAAATAAATAAAATCTTAAAAAAGAAGAAGAAGCTCAATAAATATTTGAAGAGTGAATGGTCTTTGCATAATAACTGTGACTTTGGAGTCCTAAATAAAATTAAGATGTGCCAGCTACTTAACGTCTTAGGCTTCTCATCTCTAACAGGAATGTAATAACACCTACCTCATATGGTTCATATGTAACATGTTTAGCAGACTACATGCCCTTATTGCTATTATCATCTTCCCATAATAATAGATACTCATGGTTAAGCTAACCTTCATTCATTCAACATATATTTGTTCTGTGCTTATTATGAGCTAGGAGTTGGAATCGGCCCAGTAATTGGTTAGTAGTCTGTATATAAAGAAATCTGGTAATTCCAGCTTGTGGAAGAAAGAAGTAGGGTTGTGAGATAGAGCATGTGGGAGATAGATTATAGATGGAATAGACAGTGCAGGCCTCGTGGAGGAGGTCGTACTTGCGTATAGTGAGACTGTTTCTCCCTTGAGAAGGTGACACTGAACCAGGTCTATAAAGAATGAGGAACAAACACACTCTGTGAAGGAACCAAGATGGAAAAACCTGCAGTTAGGAAGGAACTGGCATGTTCACAGGATTATCCGAGGATCAAGTAAGAGAGTATGGGTATAGATTTGTTATTTTTGAAATGAAAGAGGGACGTTTATTTCTTCCTAGTAGCGTGAGCCTGGACATGTCTAAGATCCAAAGTATAATGAAATAATCCTTTTTTAGTCCCTGGCAGTCCTATGATTATAGGTGAAGTTCTGAGTAAAGGAGATTTCATAAGGTACATTAATTTTGCCCAATATTAGAGTGACATTTGCACTGTCCATTTTGCAATACTGATAAACCACCAATTGTTCTAATGGAAATGTATAAATAATTTCTGTGAGGTAATACAATGTTGAAATGCCTGTATTCATTAAGGCTGAACAAGACTTAGTTTTGTACACTCTTGGGAATAGACATAAGTCAAGCAGACCTGACTTGTCTCTGCTGCCCTGTGACTTGTCTCAACCCTGCTCAAAGTTCCATAAGCCTTAGTATGTTTAGAGATTCAAAACTAAAGTCACCTCCTGACTTTAGTGTACAGCTCATTCATAAATCTTATTTCCAACGTTTGGCCACGTTACTTTTGACTGGCACTGAAGGAAAATGTTATGAATGCTACATTATTTTTATATAATATAGCCTTGCATATAATCACCTAATAATTATTATCCCACATTTTTTAAGAGCCAATTCTTTCCTGGGGGGATATATTTAGTAAACCAAATAAAATGAGAAATTCTTACTTAAACAGAGTGTTTTTAGTTTCTTGGAATAAAGGAAGCAAAGCATTACTTTTATAACTCATTGGTTTGCTGGCTTAAAAAATGCAGTACTTATGTTGCCTAATAATGCAAAAAAAAATTATGGCACCATACATATTTTTTTTGTACTACAGTAAGTAAAGTAATTTTAATTGTTATTTTCTCCCATAGTAAATAACTATATAAACATAATGGTATGAGCACAGAGGATGCTTGGAAGTAGGGAAAGGAAAAAACTTTCTAGTGATTTTCAAGGTGCTACTTTAAAGAAAAACAATTAATTTGAAGTTTAGTGTCATTTTAAACTTATCACTCTGCTGTTGAGACATCAATAAAATTAATATTAAAAATATTTGTCTTTTCATTCAACATATTTTAAAGATGGTTTTCCTTTGTTAATATACTTTAAAATGTGGATTTCTATCTTTGCCTGTACTTAAAAATGTGTATTTGTTATTTATTCCTTAATATATTTGTTTCAATTCTAATGAAATTACAACATCTAAATTAAGGGGCCTAGGAAGTAACAGAGTGACATTCACTTTATGTTTCACTATTATATATAAACTAGTCATCATTGTTCCAAAATCTCTCTTTCTGTCCTCTGAATGTATGCAGATAACTCCATTTTCCATCCCAGATCTTCCCATTCAATTCCAGAAAAAAGGCAGTTTTCTACATAAACATGTACATGCTTATGTACCCTTCTTTCCTTCCCCCACAGGGAAGTCAAAGTGAAAGATTAGGAGTTCCTCTTATTTCCTTCACTGACATCAGATTAAATAAAACAATACAACCATATTACCATTATAGGTTCTTTCTTTCTTCTTTCTTTCTTTCTTTTTTCCTTTCTTTCTTTCTTCTTTTTAACCATTGTGGTTTCTGATACACAAAAGACACCCAGTAAAAAGTAACTCTTGTTGTGGCTGATATTGTTGATTACTGACTGACCCAAGCAGTCATCAATTTCAGTTTAGACAAAACTGATACTTCCTGCAGAGTTGAAAACCAGTTTAAGAGTAAAGACTTACAACTAGTAGATAAATAAATTCTGGAGATCTAATGCACAACATAGTGATTATAGTCAATGATATCATATTGTAAATTTCAAGGTTGCTAGCAGACTGAATCTCAACTATTCTCAGCACAAAAAAAAAAAAAAACTATAAACGTGATATAATAAAGGTATTAGCCAACATTACTGCAATAATCATATTGTAATAAGTAAACACAGATGTACCAAATAGCACTAAGTAGGCTTTTAAATTACATAATACTATATGTCAGTTAATTTTAATTAAAAAAAATAATAAAACTTATTCAGCAGGGAATCTAACCCCCATCTGAAGATAGTGGAAGTTTCTAGCCATGAGACATCATGTACTCTTATCATACTATCAACTTTTTTTAAACTCAGGTAAACTCTTCATTGGTTTCAGCATCTCTGAACAAATTAAATATGATTTTATTTCTTTTAAAATTTTTTCTCAGAATGACTTACTCTTTGCTGATTGGTTTTAAATAAATCATTTAGAAGACACTGGAAAGAATGCTTAGGCATTAGCATCTGTTTCTCTTGAAAGTAAAATTACTCATCCATCTTTGTGTTCACAATAAGAAATATTTGTTCTCTACTTGTATGAGACATTGTTTGGAACTTTGTGCAAAACACTCTGCTACTATCCTCAAATTTCTCTCTAAGAAACCAACATGAGCAGTAAGTGACTTGGAACTTACTCAGTGTGCCCTATTAAATGTGTGATAGCACTGCAAGTAAAGTTTCTAGTTTTCAGTTAACCTTGAGGACTGGTCTTAGGGTCCTTTTATTCTCAGCTAAAAATACCTATTGAATTTCTGGAGCATTCAGCTAGATCTGAATGTCCGTTGTCCATGCATCACTGGAAAGATATCTATTTTTTTCCTGTTGGTGAATAAAGGTCTTTTAAAAATTGCCTAAAATTATAAGTGAAGTGCTACTCTATTAGAATTCTGGAATGTTGAAGTATCCTAAAATTGTCTCAGGTAATCTGTCATGTGTTATCCTCTCCCTGTGGCATCTATTACCTCTGTAATACATTCAAGGGTAGGATATTCACAGCCTTGTAAGACAATCCACCTTTTTTTTTTTTTTTTAAATCCTTACACTGATCTGCTTTCTACCTAGTTTAACTCTGGAACTCAGTCTATATATTGATCTGAGTATGTATGTTTTGTTTTGTTTTCCCTTGCTTACATACCTTCCTTCTCTTCAAGTCATCGGTTTCTTTGGATTTCTCACCTGGTTTTGTTTTTAATGTGGAGGACAGTGTTTATCAGAATTCTATTTTTGAGACTTGCCTTTTCTGTAAAGTCATATTCCTTTTAGAGACCTGGCCATTGGTATAACAGCTATGTCTTCACTGAACATTTTTAAAATTTTATATCCCAAAGTCTCAGATGACTATGACTGAATTTGCTTTCATTTGCATTGATGAGTTCTAAAATGACACCATGTCATGAATCCAGGATTTGTGTGGCAAGAGGAAAGAAATAGGATAAATTACATGAATCCAGGGTTCTCAAGTTCATGTGGCAAGGGGAAGGAAGTAAAGATTAGTGCACTTGGATTAATGATGCAAGCAACATGGGAGAACCATACCACCTGAATCTTAAGTCCACAATGCGGCTCTCTTTCTCTTTTCTATCTGCCCAACCCTGCTTCCTCCCTCTCATTCTGTCTCTCTCTCTCTCCCTACCTTTCCCCCTTCTTGCTCTTTCCCCTACTGTACTTCTGTCTTTATTTCTCCCCTTCCTTTCACCTTTTCCCAATGAGGATTTTGTCCTCATAATTCGTCCTTAATGTATATTGAGAGCCACTAACATAGAGAAATGGTAAGAGATAAAAATAGTCAATGTAGATTGGGACAAAAAAAATGTTTAGAGATCAGGTTAAGAAATATGAACCTAGGGGCACCTGGGTGGCTCAGTGGGTTAAGCCTCTGCCTTCGGCTCAGGTCATGATCTCAGGGTCCTGGGATCGAGCCCTGCATTAGGCTCTCTGCTCAGCGGTGAGCCTGCTTCCCTCTCTCTCTGCCTGCCTCTCTGCCTACTTGTGATCTCTCTCTCTCTGTCTGTCAAATGAATAAAAATTTAAAAAATTAAAAAAAAAAGAAATATGAACCTATATCCTGAAGATATCCTATAGGTGTCTTCCTGTGAGTGCCCAGCATAGTACATGGCACCTAGGAATATAAAATACATTTTCATTCATTATTTTAGTCAGCTTTGTGATCATGAAGAAAATCTACCTGGAAAAGGTAATTCTTTAACTATGTTGAATTATTTACCATAAGTAAAAGAATGAAAAAGTATGTGATGATATAATTTGGAAGAAATAACTTTGGGAAAAAAGGAATAATACTTCAGTATTATATTCAAAATCAGCTTTATCTTTAGATCTTATTCTCCCAACCAGGCCTTCTACAGAAATGACTCTATTTTTTTTTTAAGATTTTATTTATTTATTTGACAGATAGAGATCACAAGTAGGCAGAGAGGCAGGTGGGGGTGGGGGGTGGGGGGAAGCAGGCTCCCTGCTGAGCCAAGAGCCCATTGTGGGGCTGGATCCCACGACCCTAGGATCATGACCTGAGCTGAAGGCAGAGGCTTTAACCCACTGAGCCACCCAGGCGCCCCATTTTTTTTTTAAGAGACTCTATTTTTGACAAATCACCTCTCCTATCACATTTGTGATAGGGCAATATCTTTATCTTTAAGGACAATATCTTTATCTTTTATTTTTTTGAGAGAAATCATATGTGAGTGGGGGGAGGGAAAGAGGATACCAAGTAGGCTCCATGCTCAGCATAGAGCTGGACACAGGATTCTAATGCAGGGCCCGATCTCACAACCATGAGATCATGACCTGAGCCGAAATCAAGAATCGGACTCTTTTTTTTTTTTTCATTTTTTTTTTAATTTATTTTCAGCATAACAGTGTTCATTGTTTTTGTACCACACCCAGTGCTCCATGCAATCCATGCCCTCTCTAATACCCACCACCTGGTGCCCCCAACCTCCTACCCCACCACCTCTTCAAACCCTTCAGATTGTTTTTCAGAGTCCATAGTCTCTCATTGTTCACCTCCCCTTCCAATTTCCCCCAACTCCCTTCTCCTAACTCCCCATGTCCTCCATGCTATTTGTTATGCTCCACAAATAAGTGAAACCATATGATAATTGACTGTCTCTGCTTGACTTATTTCACTCAGCATAATCTCTTCCAGTCCCGTCCATGTTGCTACAAAAGTTGGGTATTCATCCTTTCTGAAGGAGGCATAATACTCCATAGTGTATATGGACCACATCTTCCTTATCCATTCGTCCGTTGAAGGGCATCTTGGTTCTTTCCACAGTTTGGCAACTGTGGCCATTGCTGCTATAAACATTGGGGTACAGATGGCCCTTCTTTTCACTCCATCTGTATCTTTGGGGTAAATACCCAGTAGTGCAATTGCAGGGTCATAGGGAAGTTCTATTTTTAATTTCTTGAGGAATCTCCACACTGTTCTCCAAAGAGGCTGCACCAACTTGCATTCCTCTTAACTGACTGAGCCATCTAGGTGCCCCAACAATATCTTTATCTTGTGATCTTGTTCTAATCTACTTTCTCAGTAATGCCTTTTTGATTAACACCAAAGAAAATTTCCCCTATTCAGGACCCCTCTAGTATTTGCTTTGTATCTCTCTTCTCATCTGGAAATCTTTAAAATATTTGTTTTTATTATAACTATTTATCTATTACATTTTATAATTTTTAACTTAATTTTAAGCTTCTTGAAAACAAAAACCTTATTTATTTTTGTATTGCTCATAGGGCTTCCCATGACCTTGATTTCACATAATAATATTCTATATCATAATCAGATATTTGCTGAATGTCTAGAAGAATGATTGCACAACCCAGTTTAGTATCCCAGGAATCAACTCAAAAAGTAGCAGTCATCTCCTAAAATAGGGGTCGACAAATATTTTCTGTAAATATTGTATTTTGGGCTTTTCAGGGCAGTAGGCAAAATTAAGGTACTATTTAAGAACTTATATAATGAGAAAGAATAGATTTTCACAAAATTTTTCTTTATGAAATTGAAAATATAATAATTTAGTAAAATTTTTTGAAATATAAGTCTACTTATGAGAAAAAATAGAATTTTTTGTGGGAGGAGAGATAACATTTAGCTTATTACAGTTCCCTATCATCAAAATTTTCTTTTTATTTGTTAATGGTGACCTATAATGAGATTTTGCATGTTTTCCAAATTTTATCTTTGAAAATTCTTTTCACACATATAAGTGCCGCCAAATTCATGAACATATGATTTTAATTGTGCATATTTGTTGCTTGGAAGGAATTTGTAAAACTCTGTTAGATTCTTCTCTTGATTATTTGCCTTCTAGCATGTCATTACATTGTATATTAGCGTTTCCAGTTGAACTGTTAGGTGGGAACTCCTCAGCTGCACAGTTAAATGGATTTTGAGGTACAGAAATGTCTTGCCTCTCGTGCTAAAAAATGCTACGGAAAGGAGTTGAGCTCAGAAAATCTACCCACTGCAAATTTGTGTGGGAAATGAAGATCTGACTTATTGTTTTAATTTTTGACATCACAGGAAATGTATAAAATTGCATGATGTTCTTGTGATTCAAACATTAGTTGTCCTCAAAATGGCTCTGGCATATGGGTGCCTGGCTGGCTCAGTTGGTAAAGCATGTGACTATTGATCTTGGGGTTGTAAGTTCAAGCCCCGTGTTGGGTATAGAGGTTACTTAAAAAAAAAAAAAAAAAAAAAAAAGGAAAGAAAAGAAAAAGAAATGACTTGGGTCACCTGGGTGACTCCAGTCAGTTAAGCGTCCAACTCTTGATTTTGGCTTAAGCCATGATCTCAGGGTTGTAAGACCAAGCTCTGTGTTGGGCTCTGTGCTGAACATGGAACATGCTTAAGATTTTCACTCTCCCTCTGCCTCTGCCTCTGCCTCTGCCTCTGCCCTCACCCTTAAAAAAAAGGAAGGAAAAAGAAAAAGAAACAACTACCAAAGTATATGCTTCACTTATAGGCATTGCAGCAAAATCTAATTCCTAAACCCTTTCGTCATTCAATAATAGAGGTTGAGGGTGGGTCTTCCCATTCAAAAACATTTCAATCTCATTCTCAGAATATCTCAATAAAACTTTATCCCTGCCGAGCCATCAGATTGCTGTGTGATAGAGAAAATTAGGATATTCAGTTTCTATTTTCACAAAAAATCTCACAAAATGGATGAAGGTTGCCAGAGTCAGTGGAATTCACTATTGGCACTACTGGTTCAATAACACACGCTAGGTGAGTATTTTCCTCAGTGGACCTGATGGTGGATAATACGGTGAACATCCATAGCTTTAAATACACTACATTCTCACAACTTTTGTAAATTTGTTCAATAAATATTTTCCCAATGCATTGCTATTAGTTTTTATCACATTTTAGCAGATTCCACTTGAGGTTGTACTGATTCAGTGTTTTAAATTCTTTGAAAATATTCTCACCTATAGTCAGTCTGCAGACTGTTCACGTAGGTTAGCTCTTCAGTCACTTCAACACAGCGTTGGCTCCCAAACCAACAACTGAGTAGTATTGGTAACATCTGTTAATTCATCAAGAGGCAAGGAAAACCACTGAAAAGCATTTGCCTTGTTTTTTAATGGGCTATTGAAGCTGCTCCGATGTCTTTACCATTTCAGGCCGTTGTTCTTGCCAAAAGGTAATAATCTGAAGCAAGTTTACTTTGAGGACATGATGTAAGTCATATCAGTAAGTGATTTTCCATGCTGGGCTAACAAGTGAACCGCTCAGAAACCTTTTTTTTTTTTTTTAAATTTCTTAATCTTTTTTTAAATTGAAACATATATAAGGGACATAAAATATTAGTTTCAGATATACAGCATAATGAATCGATAGATGTGCGTATTGAGAAGTGATCACCACAGTAGGTCTAGTTAATAGCCATAGAATATTTTTCTTAAGGAAACATTAATCAGTTATTAGAGTTGTCATGCGTATCCAGAATATAATACAGAAAGTGAGAACACAACACACATACTTTGCACCTAGGCTATTTAAGTCAGAAGGTGCTGACAGACTATACTGCCTCAGTATTTTCATTTTAAATACCTCAGACCATTACATTAACTATAATTAGAGACTTTAGGTGAGTCAAAACATTACTTAAGTATTTCACTTATTTAGGGGCGCCTGGGTGGCTCAGTGGGTTAAAGCCTCTGCTTTCAGCTCAGGTCGTGATCCCAGCGTCCTGGGATCAAGCCCCACATTGGGCTCTCTGCTCAGCGGGGAACCTGCTTCCCCCCTCTCTCTCTCTGTCTACCTATGATCTCTCTCTGTCAAATAAATAAATAAAAAATCTTTAAAAAAAAAAAAAAAGTATTTCACTTATTTGGGAAAGAAGCCCAGGATAGGTCTCAAACCCAGGCAGTGTGGCAACAGCAGCCTTTCGGAACACCATCCCCTCCTACATATACTGAGCCTCTGGATGAATTCTTAGCAAATGTCCCAATTTTCATTTCTTATTTCTTAGGGCATGAGAGGCAGCCCGGGAAGAACAGGACTGGTTGGGTCTCCAGGTCCTCGAGGAGCCAAGGGGTCATCAGGCCTCCCAGGAAGCCCAGGGGTCCCAGGCCCAAAGGTACTATAACATTTTCTTCTGATAGATGAGCAGCACCATTGACAAACATCTTGTCCCTGAGTTCATTGGCTAGGTCACAGGATGGTAAGGTTAATGGTTTTTAATAAATTTGATCAATAGTAAAAAGACATTAGGAAAAAAAGGAAAGTGTGTGGCCTGGACATTCTCCTCTCCTGTGATAACCATGGTACATATAATTGCCAGAACAACTCATTAATTCAGTATTGGCAATGCTTTAAAAGGTGCTCTTTGACTCATTCTGTTTCTTCTTTCCTGTCATCCTCTGTCTCCTCCTAAAAAGAGAAATCTTATTACTTCCAGATACATACTTTCTTAGAAATACTTCCCATTCCTCTGAATCTGAATCTACCCAACAGTTCATAAATCTGATAGGAGTAGAGCTTATTTCTTAGAGTCAAAGTGATCATCATTAAATCTTGCATTAGCAGTCATTGAATGGAGTATTGTGCATTCAATAAGGCTTTCTAATCAAAACCTGATTTAGAGCTATCTCAATGCAGAATTGACCCCTACAACCAAGAGATGACTCCAGTGTCTAAAGCAATTTTATAAAAGCCAGGGATTAAGATGTTGGCACCCTCATCATTATCACCTCTTTATTTGATTTTCATAGTTTCAGTTCTAAAGAATGTTCAGGTATTCTGACCCATATGGGTAAACTGGAAATGACTCATCCCTTTCCACTAAAATTCAATGTAGCTGAACCAGTGCTAAAACCAGAAAGTGAAATAAAATTCCTATCTCTTAAGTATGACCTGACAATAAGAAGGATCCATATTTGTCAAGTCTCAAAGCTGTGTCTTTGTTTCCAGACAGTGAAGGATAATTTGCTAATCTTAAAGAATCTTTGATCAAAATCTACCAACCTTCATTTTTTATTAACCTAACTCTAAACTCCTCCTGATTATTATTTTTAGACATGGTGTGAAAGATATTGCAACTTTCATTTCAAAAATAAAATAAAAATGAATTTAGAAAACCCTTAACTTTTACAAATAAAACAGTAGTGCTTAAGTATATCTTTAAAGTGACATTTTAGGAGATGATAGGAATATGTATGAAAGGGAATCCTGGGAAACAAGTACTAGAAATTTCTTAATGATAGGATTGAAAAGGTAACCATGGTAAAAGCCAAGGCTCACACACTTCAGGAGACCCTGCTCTGTTTCTGGTATCAGCTGAATCATCTCTGTATGGTGAGGAAAACACAACAAAATAATACTGATTCAAATAAAATACAAATTCCATAATATATAAACACCCCACCCACACACGCACCACCTCTCACTATTCTCTCTTTAGCCCCACTATCCTTCCCCTTTCCCTATTTTTTCCACACTTATGGCCACAGTCCCTGAAATTTTCTTTCCCCACTGTTACACTTCTTGCTTATTATAATCAATTACTTGTGTGAAAAATATTGGTAGGGAGAATGACCATGCAGAATTTGATTTCCCCAGTGCCTTGTACTTTTGCCTAAGGATGGACCTGTATTGGGGTTTCATTTAAAACACAGTTTGCTTATAGATTCTAAAGTCAAGATCACCTTTCTTTTTTTTTTTTTTTTTGTCCATAGGGTGAACAAGGGCTACCTGGTCAACCTGGAATTCAAGGTAAAAGAGGTCACCGAGGAGCACAAGGTGATCAAGGACCATGTGGAGAGCCTGGTCTGAAAGGGCAGCCTGTATGTGCCAACTCAGAAATTCACTAAGTATTATTATTTTATAGGCCAGGCCACCATTGCATAATAATGATTATCCTGTCCATTCACATTGCAGGGAGAACATGGTGTTCAAGGTTTGACAGGTTTCCAAGGATTCCCAGGCCCCAGAGTATGTTTACACATTTTCTGCTATTCATCAGAAAGATGTCAAAATACCAGTATTTAGTCTCTGACTTGAGTCTCTGACAACCTATTTCCTAATCTGCAAAATTTCTGTTCATAGAGTTATATATTTGAATTTTGAAATTAAATATTAATATAAAATTTTACATAGGTGTATATTTTCCTACCAATTTTAAGAATAACTCACCTCTGTCCCCTCACATTCCATTTTCCCAAGCATTTTAATTTGAAAATGCTCAAACATACAGCAAAGTTGAGAGAATGAGTAAAAACCCATATACCTCTTACCTAGGTTCCACCATAACTTTTTACTGGACTTGCTTTATCATGACTCTATCTATCCTTCTCTCCCTCTCTGAATTCATTTTGATGCACTTCAAAGTAACTTGCATAGTTCAGAACAATTCCTCCATAGTACTTCAGCATGTACATCATTTTTTTTAAGAACCAACTCAATAGATTATTATAAGATTATTTCACTTGTAAAATGTTCATATAGAACGAAAGATTTTGACTTTTTATTTTTATTCTATTTTTAGGGTCCTGAGGGAGATGCTGGCATTGTTGGAATATCAGGTCCTAAAGGTCCTATTGGACAGAGAGTAAGTATAAAGTCATTCTACTTGCCGGGAGATTGTGATTCTTTGCTTATTTTAGGAATTAGCATTAAGAATTCTAAAATTAATATACTCCAAATTAATAACTTAATAAAATGACTGTAAAGATAGAAACTCAGGGGCGCCTGGGTGGCTCAGTGGGTTAAAGCCTCTGCCTTCGGCTCAGGTTGTGATCCCAGGGTTCTGGGATCGAGCCCCACATCAGGCTCTCTGCTCAGCAGGGAGCCTGCTTCCCCCCTCTCTCTTTCTGCCTGCCTCTCTGCCTACTTGTGATCTGTCTGTCAAATAAATAAATAAAATCTTTAAAAAAAAAAAAAAAAAGAAACTCATTAGATCCCATGCAAATGTTCTCAGCCTTTTACAGTTCATATATTAATTTGAGCAAAAGACCCTAGAGACCACCCATCTTCCCTGTTCTTACTTTAGAAAATACATATCAGAATTAATGTTGATACTGGATAATGTATTTATTAACTCACATTAGGAGCAAAAACATAAAGCAGTTTCGTGTTATAAGCATTAATGCAACCAGAGACCAGAGACCACCCCCATGCACCACTTGGAGGAGGCTTGTCTAGAACCAGAACTCCTCACACCACATTTTGAAGAATATTTCCCAATAGCTATGTTTTCCCAGCTCAGGGGTAGCTATCCCTGGAGAGTGATGAGGAACTGCTTAAAGAGTTGAGAATGTTGGTGTCTGAAGAATTCCATTAGCTGTTTAGTACCTAGAATTGCAAAGTGTAGCAAATATAAGTAGGGATAGATAAGCCATCAGCAGTTACTGGTTTTTGGTTTTTTGTTTTGTTTTATTTTGCTTTTTGTTTTGTTTTTGCTTTCATTAACCAGTCTCCTAATTGATGAGATGATCTGTAAAACTGGAAAAAAAAAAAAAGTGATAAAATGTCGAACAGTGGTTTGACTGTAGCAGTTGCACCCCCTTGAGTAATAGCGACTATAGGGACAAAGGTGGAGACAGCAAAGAGAAGAAGGAAAGTGGTCCAGAAGCAGGAGAAAAGAATCTCGAAGAACTATACAGCTGAAAATCAGTGTCTTGTGCAAAATATTAAATGAACAGTCAAATTTTTTAAATACTACACTTCTTCTCCAACTCTTACAATAAATTATTTTCAGTAACACAAAGGTCAATGTTGCCCTGAGAAATGTTTGTTTAAAGACCCGCCTCAACATTTCTTCAGATGCAAATTTATTAGTTATTTTTATGATTCCTGAAGAACCGCGGAAAGTTGGTGCTTTTATATGAGGCCCAATTCTTGATTATCCACAGGTGAGTTATATGTGGAACGCCTCCTCTTTAATAAACGTCGCTTTTAAGTTCTTACATATATTAAGTTCCCTACTAATTAAATCCTTTCACTGTAGTTTTATTAAGCTTTCTCAATTAATTAGTCCTTTCTTGATATTTGGCTGCCTGCCTAACATCTGTCCTAAGCAGAATCTTACTAGGCACTGGGTTTCTGTAGGCCAGGGTCTGAGCCCTATCCTACTTTACAGCTCCAGAAATTTTATCAGTTCACCAATAATAAAGTTCTGGTAACTGCTCATGAATATTAATTTATAATTGCAGATATCTCTTGCTGAGTCATTATAAAGACAAGTGAAAAGTCATGATAGGTTAATAACTTAGCAAAAAAGCTATTATCTACCAGTGTTCAGTCTGTGTCCCTTCTCTCATTTAATCCTGATAAAAATCCTGTGAGAGATGCCATCATCCCCATTTTTCAGATGGGGAAACTAAGTCTCTGAAAGGTAATTTGCTCAAGGCCATACCTGGCTAGTAAGTAGAAGAGCCAAAATCTGAATTCACAGCTGACTGGCCAAATAATATGTTATAAGGTTGCCTGCTAATTGTTTAATTAGAATATAGAATGGATATTAAGTGGCCTAGTAACTAGTTCTTGCTCAACAATCAATAAATACTAGATGATTAAATAAATTAATTGAAGTAGGAAATCTGGATTAATTTTTCTTCATTTCAAAGATGTTTTTATGTAGTTAACTGGACCAACCGTTAAAATCATAACACCTCAGGCTCACCTGGGTGACTTAGTTGATTAAATGTCTGACTCTTGGTTTCAGCTTAGGTCATGTTGTTAGCATTGTGCGATGGAGCCCTGCCTCATGCTCCATGCTGGGCATGGAGCTGGCTTAAGATTATCCCTTGCCCTCCTCCTCTGCCCCTTCCCCACTACCTCTCTCTCCCTCTCTAAAAATATAAAATAAATAATAAATAAAATCAAAACACTTTGTATTTCAGACACATTTAGATAAGCATAACACTTTTTTTTGCTGTTTGGTCTACCATTTTCTAGAGTTCATATATACCTCTCCGTTCTTTTAACAAATCACTATTTTAGAGTCAGATCATGGTCCAGTTCATTAAATTAAAGCTTTGTTGACTTTTTTTTCAGTGATAAACCAATCTAGGGCTTAAATTTGATTAGTTTATGAATCAACTCTCTCTTTTTTTTTTTTATCGTGTTATGTTAGTCACCATACAGTACATCATTAGTTTTTGATGTAGTGTTCTATGTCTTGATTTGGTTGTAGATCTTTGAGATTTGGGGACCATATTTACAAATTACCACTTAAAGTCAGTCTTTGTATTTAAAAGTGATTCTAAGCTATCTGTGAATAGACTTTATAACATAATGATCTCAATTGCTAGTATTTTCTGTACCAGGGCAGGAGTTGGATAAAGAGAAAGCCTATTAGATACTTACATTTAAGAATTCAGGTTAAGCATGAGCCAGAAAGACTGAAATTTGCTGCAAATGGGAGTGGGAGTGGAGGTTGAGGGAAAATAAGTACAACAAGTATTTTGTATTCATAAAGAAATAGTAAGTCAGACAGAGAAAGGGAGATACAGCATGATCTTACTTGCATGTAGAATCTAAAAAATAAAACAAGCCAACAAAACAAAATTGAAGCAGATACATAGATATAAGGAAACAAATTATTGGTTCCTAGAGGAGGGGAGGGGTTGGGGGGCGGGCAAAATGGGTGAGGAGAATTAAGAGGTACAAACTTTCAATTATAAAATAAGTAAGTCCTGAGGATGTAATCTATACAATAGGAAGTGTAGTCAGTAATATTGTAATAGCATTGTATGCTGTCAGATAGTAACTAGACTTAATGTGGGGATCATTTTATAATATATAAAAATTTTGAGTCATTGTGATGTACACTGGAAACTAATAAGATATTGTAAGTGAGTTACACTTCAATTAAAAAAAAGATAGCTTCCATACATAGTTTGGGAAGAATTGACCAGACTGAGCTTATTCAAGGTTATCTTCATAATCAATAACAGCTTACAGTTTCAAAATCATTTTTCACATTTAAGTCTCAAAATGGCCCTATGATACAGACAATCATATTTAACAGATGGAGAAACTGAAGTTAGTCACATATGATGCTCTTTGTTTCTTTCCCATGCCTTCTCTCAATTCCATGCTGCAAGTCACTCAGACATCTCCTTCAACCTCCGTAAGGAAAGTTATTCAAAATTTTGTTCACCATTCTATGTAGTCTTTTTTATGTAAAGTACTTGCATTTTTTATGTAATAACCCACATGTAAAATGGCATCGTTAAAGTTAACACCACACAAAAATTGTATTGCTGATTTAGCAGTTTGTTAGAAATTACACAGATGTAACTCTTCTGATAGGAATCTGTAATAACATATAGAATTGTGTCACATACGGCAAGTCAAAAGTACTATGATTTCTTTTGATATTATTAGATTTTCTACTAAAAACTGGAATTATGTGGACATGGACTATTTTACTGTTACACAAGAAATTTTCTGGAATTTTTCTGCATTATACTGGCAGTGAGACTGACTTGATTTTCTTTTACCTCAACAGGGAAACACTGGCCCCTTTGGCAAAGAAGGTATAATAGGCCCAACAGGTAGAACTGTAAGTTTGTTACAATATAGGTCTTCCTTTTCTTTTTCATATTCTTGTTTTTCCCTCTTTAATCCTATTTCTAGAGCAATCCAAAAAGGATTACTCTGGGTATTTGAGAAGCCAAGGGCAAAAATAGATGTACATTTTCATCTAGAAGGTGATTCCTAAGAGCTTAGAGACCATATGTGTACTGAAGAAGGCGTATATAGTGAGATAAACACTAAAACTGGAGTTGAGAAAGGAAAGTAGACCTGGAGCAGGGGAGAAGGGGCTAAGCACCATTAGTATAGATGTGATCACTAAAGCAATAAAAAGAATCCGTTTTCTGAAGGAGAAAGTGTAACAAAAAAAGTGCAGACAGCCAAGATCCGAATCTTTGGAAGTGCCCACTCACTATAAAGAAAAGAGATAGTTTGTGGGAATACCAGGAAAAACAGAAAAGCACAAGGTTCAGCTAAATGAGTTTCAAGTAAGGAGTGGTTAACAATGATCTTTAAGAAAATAAATTATAGTAGAAGATAAAGTATAAACTGCAATAAGGAAGGAAGTAAATATAAATATTTAATAACTTTTCTCAAATTCCTATACAGACTTTTAAAGTAGGAATTATCATTTCTATTTAAGACATGGGGAAACAGATTAGGTTCACAAAGGTTCACCTAGTTAATTCAAGGTGGTACAGCTAGTGAATTACATAGGTGATGTTTCTTCAGCTCTTTCTGCCCCCATCCAAACTGTGTCTGGAGAGGACACTGAGACAGTTAGTAGAGGCCAGTGCCTTTAGAAATCTGAATATGAAATAAAACAGAAAAATAAGACAATGGTTGGCAGAGTGGTCAGGGGAGAGTTTTACAATACTAATAGTAGTGTAAACATACAAGAGAAAGAACCCAGTAGGTAGGGACAAATTGAGATTTGGAGAGGAAAAAGGTATTCCCTACAGGGAATCAATATTTTGAATCCTTTGAAAGCATTATTATGGAGAGACACAGAGTCTTAATATATAAAATGGAATGCTTTAGGTATAAACAATATTCTCTTTCATAAATTAGGAAAGAATTTCCCACCAAAGCTGTTGAATTTTTGATTTTACAAATGAAAAGTGTAACAACATTTCTCTAGATTTTCAGCATTTACCACTCAGAGCTATATAGTCTAAGTGGGAGATTGTAAGTGGGAGAATTCTCTGATTTTGGTGGGTGGTTCTTCAGCAAGCTAAGAAACACATACTTGTGATTACTGAATAATTGTTCTCCTCTGTCAAAAAATGTGAAATATTAATTAGTCAAGGGAACTATAATAAAGAAATGGCTCAATTAAAATAACTTTTATGTATAGCTAGTTCTTAAAGATCCTTATGATATTCACCATGCCCATCAAATATTTTCCATGTTCCATTTTTTCCATTCTAAAAAGAGTCTTCTAAGAAAAGTCTACTATGAAAGAATAAGCACTTGAGAATGGCAGATACTTTGTGAGAGAAAAAAAATAGTGGTGGGGGATGAAAGATATGCTTTTCCAAATAAGGAAACATTACTTTTAAGTCATTGTAAATGAGACTATATGGTAGCACAAAGGAATAAACAAATAGATGAGTGTAAATAGGCTAGAGCCCAGAATTAGATCTCAGAATATATAGGAATTTAATCGTAACAAAAATGTTATATCAGGATGATTGTGGCTCTTAAGTTAATAGGAACCCTGAATCAAACTGGTTTTAATAAGGAAATTTATATCACATTAAGGGAAGCCCAGAGGTAGGAAGGGCTTCAGATTTGGTTAATTTAGTGACTCAATCATGTTATCCAAGACCAGGTTCTTTCCATGTCTCTACTCTGTCATCCAGAGTGTTAGCTTCATAATGAAGCTTCTATAACTGTAATTTCTCAGCAATTAAATCCAGATACAATTATCCAAAGTGAAAACTGATCTACAGCCCTATCTTGAGAAAAAAATAAAGCTTTATTCCAGAAGTCTCCCATTGCATTTTTCCTCATGTCCATTGATCAGCCACATGCCCATTCTTATACCACTGACAGTGGAGATGGAATTATTTTTAGTCCCACTGTTGCTGTAAGAAATTGGAACCATATTTCACCCAACTTTTTTTTTTAACTTTTTTTTAAGACTTTAAATTATTAAAAAACTTAGAAAGCTAAAGTGTAGCTTTAAGGTTGAGAAGACCTTTTATATAAGAAAGGAAATCCTAAAACTATATAATAGAACAGAATATGTGTTCATTTCAAATTTTTTTAATTTTGAATGGGAAAAGATTCCATAAACAAAATTAATATAAGTTGGGGGAAAGCAATTGCAAAAATATATAAAGACTTTATGTGTAAAGAGCTCTTACAATTTGGTATGAAAAAGATAGAAAACTCAATAGAAAATTGAAGAACAAATCCAATAATTTTTTGGAAAGATGCTCTCCTTACTTAGAAATGCAAATTAAAGTAATAACAAGATATTACATCTAACCTCTCAGAAGGGGATTAGGGAGAACAGTAGTAGTAGAAATGTGAATTATAGCCTTCATGGAAAAAGATATTTGTTAAAATATAAGTGCATATACCTTTTGACCAATCAGTTCCACTTAGAGAAATTTGTGCAATAGAAATTAAGCACTCAGTGTACACTAAGGAAAGTTTACAAAAATTTTTTTCACAGTACTGGATGTAGTGGCAAAACATGAAATCCCATGTTCATTTGTAGAAGAATGGTTGTGTAAATCGTGGCCTAGCCATTTCATAGAATACTATGCAATTATTGAAAACAACCGGTTATATCTAGTTTAGCTGCCTTGTGGCTGTTCATGATGTATTGTTAAGTGTGAAAAATCTGATGCATAGAAGAGTATATATCAGTTTTATAAAATATAACCAGTCACCCCATACATACATAAATATATTTATCAATATTTGCTTAGGAAAAAAGGTATGAAAAAACGTACATACCAAATTGTTAATACCGGGCTGGAGGTAGACTAGGGCATTAAAAGCAAGTTCTATAAAGGTATCTTAACAATTCGTTTCTGAAAGTTAATATCCCAGTTTAAAAGGAGTTTAGAACAATCAGGAAACAAATAAGAACTGATCAATGGTGAAATAATGAGATCATAATTTTAGCCTGCAAGATTAACAAAGAATGATAGTACATGGTGTGTGTCAGAAGTCATAAACCCCCATATTGTGCAGGCATGCATGCATACTCAAATAAACTTTCTTTAGGACAATTTTTATAGACTACAAGGATATTTGTTGCAGTGTTAGCATGACCAAAATTAGAAATAATCTAATAGGAAATTCAATAAAAATATTATTGTTTATTAAGCACTAAATAAACATTATAATTGTATGGAAGAATGTGGATTGATGTGGAAAACACTTATAACATATTGTGAAAGTGTAAATTCAGGTCTCTGAAAAGACAAATAGTACTATCTCGTTTTTAAAATAAAAAATACATATATAATTTCCACAAGGATGAAAACAAAAATACTAACAGATTTTTTGAACAATAGGTCCATCTAATAATAGACTATACTTTCTCTTCAAGTGTACATGGAAAAATCACTGAAATAGACCATATTTTGAATCATAAAAAATTGTTTACTAAACCTAAAAGAACTGAAGTCACACAAGGTATGTTCTCTGGCCATAATGGAATTAAAGTAAAAACTGGTAAACTGGAGAGATAATAAGAAAATCTCCAAACACTTGCATTTTTAACCATGTACTTCTTAATAATCCATGGATCAAAGAGGAAATCTCAGGGAAAGTTAGAAAATAATTAAAACTGAATGTTCTTGTATACAACATACCAAAGTTTGTGGGATGTAGCTCAGAAGGAGGAATAGAGAAAATGAAAGAAAAGGAGGACATCACCCTAGAAACAAGGTTTTCAAAGGCTGAGGTAAACAAATATTAGAAGAATTTAAGCTGGTAAATTCCCTTCTAGATAGCTCTGTATCTGATTATCAGATCTGCTGTTTCGGCTTCACTGAGTGCTTGTTGCCCCTGTCTAACTTTGTGCATAAGGTGATAAATCAATACCTTGTTTTTGTTTGTGTTTTGCTTTGCTTACCTTAGGGAAAGGAAACTAGAATTTATATAAATTTGCTAAAGAAGGCTTGCTAGATAGAAAAAATAAAAACAGAGGTTACCGTGTTTCTGTATATAGCCTCAACTACATTTGGTAAGTAACTGTCAGTAGCACTAAAACAACATTTTTTGTTTTCTTGTAGGGACCCACAGGTGAAAAAGGCATTAGAGGTGAAACTGTAAGTTTAAATTTCTGGTTATGTTATCACTTGTCACTAGGCTACCTAGGTTCCATAAAAGCAAGGACCTTGTTTGGGGTTTTTTCATGATTATGTCTCTAATACTTGTGGAATAAAAATAAAATCAGAATTTTCAGGAAGTAGAACTAATCTAAGTGGTACATTGTCGTGGGACCCGAGTACCCCCCCACAAAACATGTTTAAGAGCCTGCCAATCAAATTCTTCCCAGGCCCTGTGTGAAATGGCATATTTGCCTTGTCGAGCATCAGGCATTTGCTTTGTGAGCCTTCTACAACAGTCCTGGAGTGAGAGCACCACCAAGTTGCCTTGGCGGGGGGGGTGCGGGGTTATACCCACTATGTCCAGTCAGTGCCCAAGAGGTGCCAAGCAGAAGCAAATCGTTAGCTTTGCAGCCAATTGGAAACAATTGTGGGAGGGTGGACAAAAGGTACATAGCACGTTCTGGCTCTATATGGCTTATGCTGGCACTATTTCCTACTTTTCTGGGATGCCATTTACCCCAGTTAAAGAAGATATTTTGTAAAGGGGACACTTTTCCAGCAGAGATTCTGCTGAACTTACTAAAGCTCCAGCTTAAACAGAGCGCAGGCATGAAGTGAAACCAAGTACAGAAGGCAAATAAGAATAAACTTGAAGGTCGCAGTAAAATCCTGCTTAATAAGTAATGAAATTATATTGACAGCTGATATTTTCTCTTTTCACCATAGGGTATTCTTGGGGCTCAGGATAAATAAGTTGCAGTTATGTTAATTAGCTGAAGAAGGGAAATTGAGTGATTTTAGATAGTCTAAGAATCCCAGAGGGATCAAAATAGATTTTATTTTAAGATTTTATTTTTAAGTTCTCTCTACACCCAACATGAGGCTTGAACTCCCAACCCCGTGATCAAGAGATGCATGCTCTACTGACTGAACCAGCCAGTGCCCACCCCAAAACAGATGTTTTTAATTTGCAGAAGCATGCCCTCATATTTTCTCCGGGGACTTACTCTAGCAGAAAGCAAGGATGACTGCACACAGTGAAGTCATATGCCCCAGGAGGAGTGGAAAGGGGAAAGGAAATTACTGGTGAATGAATTAGAAAACATTTGAGGGGTTGGGACATGATAGTTGTCTTTAAACATTTGAAAGGAAGAGGAAGAATCTGTATAATATGAGTGACTCTCCATGATATATTTTAAATTGTTTATTTGTTGAATTGAATTTTCCATTTCTGTGCTTAACTCCCTGAGAGACAGTGAGCTCCATAAGAGTGTGAAGTACATTTAATACTCCCTAATTTCCAGCCTGTCACACAACTTAGCACATAATTTATACAGAATAGATACCATTAACTAAATGGATGGAACATTAAGGCTGATTTCAACTCAATATAATAATAAGCCAATATAATAAGGAACCGCTTTATTTTTTTAAGGTTTATTTACTTATTTTAGAGAGGGGATAGAGAGCATAAACAGGAGGGGCAGTGGGAGAGGGAGAATCCCAAGTAGACTTCGTGCTGAGTGTGAAGCGTGGAGCTCCGTGCAGAGCTCTCTCTGAGCAGCGTTCCAAGCGGGGCTCAATCTCAGGACCCTGATATCACAACCTGAGCTGAAACAAAGAATCTGCCACTCAACCGATGGTGCCATCCAGGGTCCCCAATAATGGGACTATTTTAAAACGAGATTGTTTTGCAAGATAGTGAATGCCTGTCAGTAGAAGCCTAATGACTATCCTTCTGAGTTACTGAACTGGTAGTCCTCTACTGAGTAGGGAACTAGAATTTATACATCTAAAGCCCCTTGCAGCTCTAAGAGTTTATGATTCTAATAAAAGAAAAGTAAGTAGACATCCCATAAAAGAACAAAGAAAGGTACAGAACATAAAGAAGAGTTCTTTAAAGTAGAGGCGAGATCATGTCAAGTCTGATTCTTATTCTGAATCCATGTACACCTCTCATTCTTCATCACTGGCAGTGTTGTCCAGATCACCCTGATGTCTCCCCTGGTCTCCTGACTTCTTTGAGTTCCTTCCACTTTTCCCTACTATAGTTCCTTCTCTGTAGCAACTAGAGTGATACCATTAAATCATAAACCAGATTATATCACCCTCCTCTTGAAAACCTTTCTATGACTCCTTGCACTGAGAATAAAGTCTCAATTCCTTACTTTAGTCTACCATACCCTACAAGAATTAGCTCCAGTTTTCCTCTCCAGACTCATGATGTAATTCCTTTCCCCTTCCTACTGTGCACACTTCCTTTTTATTCTTTGAAACTGCCTTCATTTTACTTAGAAAATTCTTTCATCTGCTCTCCACATGGCTAGTTCTTATCTCATTCTTCAGGTCTATGCTCAAATACTATCTCGGAGAAGCCTTGCATCATCATTTAGTCTCATTATTCCTGGTCATTCTCTTTCACAATATCCTGTTTTGTTTTCTTTGTAGTAGTTAGCAGTATTAAAAATTATTTTTCTGTCTCCTCTGCTAGAATATAAACTACATGAGATCAGGGAACTTTGTCTAATACACTGGTTATCAGTATCCAGAAAAAAATCTACCATGTAATAGATAATATTTGAGAAAAGAATAACTAAATGAATACTATTCCATAAAATTAAAAGTCATGTTATGGCTGGTAAAGTAGCATTTACTGACTTAACATACTTATTAGTCTTTTGCTCTGTAGATTACCATAGTTCCCTTCATAAATAAAGTGCAAACTCCTAGTACACAAGATTGGGAGAGGAGCAGAGTGGTATTTAGTATAGGCAATAAAATTAGCTGTTGAAAAAAGGATTAACTGGCACATTAGAATTTACTGGTTTTATTGTTAATTAACTGGTACTAAATATCTTTTTATCACTTCTTTCTCTTTGATCCCACTATGGCTTAAGGAACTTTAAAAAAGTAATCTTTTAATTCCTAGAAATCATCTGCATTAACTTTATAGAATGTATAATTTAAACCATACTCTGCTTTCATCCTATGGAAAAGCTTAGTAACATTTCTGATATTCTCATTAGGATTTTTTTCAGTATTTTCTGCAGGTTTGTTTTCTTTAAGGGAATGGTTTAACTACCTACCTATAGACTTCTAGTTAATTATTATGTTTCCAAATATATCCTCAAGGGGGTCAACCTCAAATAATATGGGGCCTCCCATATGCCCAAAATGGGACATTTTTGGAATGAATTTTTATTAGCCAAGATCTATTATATTGAGACAAACATGATACGTCACTCTTCATAAAAAAAATCAGAAATATAAGAATATATCAAGCAGGCTTTATAAATCTTATTTTTTTTAAATCTTCCATGAAGCTGGCATAAGAATTTATAAAGCTATGCCATTTTATACTAAGACCAAATCATTATTCAATGCCTTTAAAAAAAAAAGTTACATCTCATTATATAGTATATGAAATATATATCTTTTAGGATAAATTTGGGTTTCCTGGCTCGGAAGATTTTATGTTCTACAGTTTAAGGTTATAAACTCTAGTATTGGTCCCAAATAGGTCCTCTCCACTGCTGAGAAAGTTGTTTCTGTATTGCCGGATATTAAAGAGTGACTTTTTCCTTTCTATTCTATATGTGTTCCATATCTGCCTGCCTTTGGTATATATATTCTAAACTGAGCCAGAGTTTTATGACATCCTGGGAAGGCTTCCTAGCATATAGCATGTAGAACTCTCTCCTCTTCCCCTGCTTCAAAACTATCATGTTAATGCAGATTAATCTTTAAAAGTTGTAAAAATTTCCTGGTTTCCATGAGACACCAAACACTTTCAGAACATGATTAATTTATGAAGTAAGTAATGCATAAAAAAAAAGATCACCAGAAATGATACAATTAGTAGAACAATAGAATTTTAACTCATAACAAAAATAATATCCTAGTGTCAATCATCTGAAAAGGGTTTTGACAAAATGTCACAACTTGAAACATATAGCTTAAAGCCACAGAAGTGGAAAAAATAGAGAATAATCTCAGCATTTAAATTTTTAGATTAGTTGTCTCATTTTTGTAGCATATTATTTAATGAAAATCAATAAAATGTTGAAGAATACAATTGATATTTTCTCACATAGTACCTCTAAGTTCATGTGTCTTCACAGTTCTTGATTAGCAGAATTATCTTATTTGCCTCCAGTTTGAAAGGGAGGAAGATGCCTTATAAGGAAAAGCTAAGTTATGGGAAAATATGTCTTAAATATTATCAAATTAAGAACTTAAAGTATATATGTATATGATTTTTAAAATCCATAGATAGCATAATTCATTCAAATAATTATCAAACTCTTTTAATTCAAGGACATACTTCCTTACATTCATACAAACTTCAAATTTAAAATTCCCAACTTGCATGCATGTGGCTACCTTCTTTCTTCAAATACAACATATGAAGGAAAAAAATTGATAAAATGTTTGAAAAATCACAATTTTAAAGTGAATCTTAGGGATATATCTTCACCAAACCTTCTTACAGTTGAGATATCTGAGATCCAAATGTGCAGCAAATCACTCAAGGACATGCAGCTAATGAGGTACAGAGAAAAGATCACAGCCCAGGTCTCCCAATTCCTGTAACTATTTCTATTAATTATAGTGCTTCTCAGAAAATAAGCTTTAGGAGCAACTTGGATAAGAAGATGGTATAGACAGATAGATGCCTCTCACCTACATTAAGAGTAGCTCAGCCATTTATTCGGCAGATTCCACATGAGTAGATTCTTAATTTTTAGTTATCCTCTGTGCCTTATTATTCACTGATTCCATTCTAAGCATATTACTTCTAATAAATCTTATTTAATATTACTAAATTCCCAATTAAACCCTCTAAATCAGTGGTTCTCAACGAGGAGACATCCCCTGCCCCCAAACCACACACATACCACAGGAGACATTTGGCAATATGTAGAGACATATTTAATTGTCACAACCGGGGAAAAGGGAGAGTTGCTAGTCGCATTTAGCGAGTAGAGACTGGGGATGCTGCTGAACATCCTATAATGCAAGGTTCTCAATTTATAAATGAGAATAAGGAAGCTCTGTATACCTAAGCCTGCCTATGAAGATTATGAAACTAAGTCAAGATTGCATTTACGTAACAGCGAAGTCTAACATATTCAAGTTCAAGGATGTGCACTTATCAGTATTTTTAAGGAATAAGAAAAAATATGTTACCTTTGGAGGATCAAATGTAAATTCTGGGATTAAATGGAAAGAGTGTCTATTTCCAATAGTAGTGCTTTGACTATGGCCAAATTATCACTAGAAGCATTCACATTAATTTTGTTTCCCTTTAGGAAAGTAACACAGACAATCATAGTTTTATTATAAACTGCTTCTATTATAAACTGCTTTAAATACCTTTTTCTATAATATCTAGAGAGAGTTACTCACTTTTTCTTATTGGTGAGCTAAAGGGATAGAAAAGAACTAATAAATGTTATATTGTTATAATATTTTGTTTTACTTGGCTAATTGCATCATTCTATGTAGTTGTTTTCTTAAAGTTGTTTTGCCCTGTCTTGTTTGGTTACAGGTATTTCATTTGATCACATTTATAATGACTGGACTTGTTTTGGATAACAAGCTGAAAAGAAATCAATAAAGTCAGCAGTAGAATTAGCTTCTTCCTTTTATGATAAATTCCTCTTTCGAAGTCAAAGATATATGTTTTGTCCTGAACCACCAGTGAGATTTTGCAAATATCAAAATATGCTAAGTGGGGTGAAATGTCAACTGTTTTTTTACAATGTTGCTCCAGAACGGAGACACTTACACAGCCAAATTCATTCTGAGCCTGTATATATTTAAAGGTTATCTCCAATATAACATTTCTGTAATTTATCATGCAGCTTATGAGGTACAAGTTTCATACATTCTTTATTGTAAATTGTAATCATAAGTCATGCAAACCAAGAAATGTCCAGCAGGCATGGTACTGGAGTACTCTATCATTTTTAAGTTACTGTTGTTTGCTCTAGTTGTCACAGGATATTTAGAATCAATAGCTCCAGCAATACTTAATATAAGTCAAGCAAAACATCAACTTTATTCAAATCTAAATAATTGTGTTTTGTCATCTGAAGATAAATTGTGTTTTGTCATCTTTTAACCATAATCTTAATTTGACTCAATGTCGTCTTACTATTCAGTTGATCATCAAATAAGTGAAATTCGGAGCATTCTTTTTTTAAGATTTTATTTATTTATTTGAGAGAGAGAGAGAGAGCACAAGCAGGAGGAGGGGCAGAGAGAGAAAGACAAGCAGACTCCCTGCTGAGCAGGGACCTGGATGGGGGGCTCAATCCTGGGACTCTGAGATCATGACCTGAGCCAAAGTCAGATGCTTAACTGACTGAGCCACCCAGGTATCCCTTGAGCAGACATTCTTTCTCTCTCTCTCTCTCTCTCTTTTTTTTTCACAAGCCACTTTATTTTTTTTTTATTAACATATAATGTATTATTGGTTTCAGGGGTATAGGTTTGTGATTCACCACTCTTACACAACTCACAGTACTCACCATAGTACATACCCTCCCCAATGTCCATCACCCAGTTATCCCCTCCCTCCTGCCCCCCTCCCCTTCAGCAACCCTCAGTTTGTTTCCTGAGATTAAGAGTCTCTTATGGTTTGGCTTCCTCTCTGGTTTCATCTTGTTTCATTTTTCCCTCCCTTCCCCTATGATCCTCTGTCTTGTTTCTCAAATTCCTCATATCAGTGAGATCATATGATAGTTGTCTTTCTCTGATTGACTTATTTTCTTAGCATAATACCCTCTCTTAATAGTGATTACTGTTGTTTCATTTTGAAAAATGTCAACATAACTTTTCACATTTTATTATATACATTTTAATTGTTCTAATTTCTAAATTAATACTAGTTAATTTTAATATTATGCATTCATTCAAAACAATTTTCACACACCTGCTACAAAGTAGTCACTATTCTTGTTCCAGAAAGTGCAAAGGTGACTAAGACACTCTTAAGGGTTCCTAAGGATTTTCCACCATGTTATGTACTAGGGAATGCAGAAGTGGTTTGTTGAGCAGGAGAGAGATGGCGGGGGAGGGGTGAGCAAGGTAGGTATAGAGTTTTAACTCTGGAAGAGGGATTAGAGTTAAACAGATGGAGAAGGTAAGGAAGAGCATTCCTGGTCAAGGAAATAGCACATGCAAGAGAAAGCTATGTGTGAATGAACTTTGAAGATTCAGAGATCCACAAGTAGTTGCTTATATATGGAGTGTAGGTGTGTTTGGGCGAATAAGCAGAGGTGAGGCCCAGATCTTGAAGAGGAGGCAGGGATGTACGTTGATTAAGAACATATTTTTTATCCAATTGACTTCAGTTTTATCCTAGCTCTGTCCTGTATTTGCTGATTGCCATTCTCTTAACTGAAATACAGCACACAACTTAGCATATAGTTCTCAGAAAGTGAGCACACGACTAAGCATGTAGTAAGTTCTCAGTAAATCGTAGCTATTACTGTTAGGAAGTTTATAATTTCTAGACAATAAAGAGCCATTGCATAGTATTAACTAAATAATGACCTAATGAGAGTTCCATTTTATAAATATAATTAAAACATAGTAGAGAGAATAAAGTCAGGACCTCAGATTAGGAGTACAAGCAACATGTGATGCCTTAGCTAGGGCTGCTACAACAAATTGCCATAGACTGGTGGCTTAAACAGCAAATATTATTTCTCTGAGTTCTAGAGGCTCTGAAGTCTAAGATCAAGATGTTGATAGGTTCGATGTCAAGTGAGGGTCTTCTTCCTGGTTTGCAGATAGCTGCCTTCTTGTTGTATCCTAATATGGTAAAGAGATAATTTCTCTAAGTCATTACCATTCATAAGGGCTCCACATGATCTGTTTACCTCCCAAAGACCCCACCTCCAAATGCCATCACATTGGAGATTGGGGCTTTAATATGTTAATGGGGATGACACAAACATTCAGTCTATAGCTCATGATTAACATTAAACTAAGTCACTGTGAAGATGGAGAAGTAGTATTTTGGAGAGATTTGGAGGTCAATTCAACAGTGTTGGGTAACCAAATTATAGGTGGATGTTGAAGGAAAAGGAGGTGTCTAAGAACACTAAAGTTTCATCTTTGCTGATAAGGTGGAGGCTAGGAATAACAAGAAAAACATACTTAGACAGTATTAACATTTTTAAATGTTGTATTTATAATTATTTGTTAAAACGAATAAATTCAGTTTCTAGTAATATCAATAAAACATGAAAGTAAATATCCAGCTTGTTCATGAATGTGTATGATAGTTGAGTACGAAGAGGGTATGACTTCAAAACAGTAAAACAACTTTGAATCTTATGACCTGCCTCACATGAAAGGCAATGATAGAGGTTGAATCTTAGTTGTCTTGTGTTTATATCAAACCAAAAGCATAAGATACTTGTATTGTGCTTTGTCTCCATTTCTTCTAGGGTCCCCAAGGGCCACGAGGTCAACCAGGACCTCCAGTGAGTGTATTTACATTTATATCTGTTTACTGTTGATGCTTATATGCCTTGCTTGGTTTAAGATCCCTACTGAAAAATCCTTTTTTAATTTGTCATGTTATAGGGTCCACCTGGAGCACCAGGCCCAAGGGTAAGTTTTCTTGGTTTTGTTTACTTTATCTTAGTATATTATATTAAAGCTTTTCAAAGCTTCTTCTAACTCCCTGTTAAAAAGTGTTTCTCCTCCCTACCTCTGGTCTTTTTGCTAATCTGATATAGAGTCTTCCCAGCCATAAAAACAAAATCTAAACCCCAGATTTGTTGTTTACAAAATAGGGATGGTCTCTTACTTTCTTGGGTGGATTTGAGTTTTATTTTATTTTATTTTTTTTAAGATTTATTTATTTGAGAGAAAGAGTGGGTGTGGGGGCAGAGGAAGACAGAGAATCGCAAGCCGACTCCCCACTGAGCACAGAGCCTGACCCAGAGCTCAATTCCATGACCATGGGATCATGACCTGAGCTAAAATCAAGAGTTGGATGCTTAACTGACTGAGCCACCCAGGTGTCCCATGAGTTTTATATAAGATGTAAAGCACACAGCACAGTGCCTGGCATAAGTGCTCAATAAAATACTAACTCCTTCCATTTTTCCCTACTTCTGAGTTCTGGCTCTCCTTTTTAAAATGTTCTTTTTCTACCAACCACTAATCTACTTCTTAGGCTTTATATGAATTCTTCTCAGTTACTGGTGGCTATAGAAGCCCTCAGACTTCTGTACTTGCTTGTTATCTATGACAACCCAGAGCTCTCTACTCCTATCTTTGAAGCAATGCTTCTGTTGCCTCCTTATTAACTGTTATCTCCTGGACTCTAAAGTTCCAAGTTTGGTTTCCCAGATGCTCTGCATTCACTCTCCTACTCAATAATCTATTTGTCTTCCTGCTTCCTCCAAGAGGTTTCCTCCATCCCCAACCTTCACCGATGCCCACTCCTACAGCAGCCTGGTCAAATACAGTGATCCTTGTTCAGATTTCCTGCTAAATAAGGTCCACCTAACGTTATCCCAAACAATGCCTAGTCCTGTGCTTTCTAGCCTTACTTATTTCCACATGCTGCTCTGATGTCGTTTGGATCTTTTGACAGTTCTAGTTGGCGGATCACTGTGGTCTATTCTGAACAGGCCAGGAACTCTTCATTTCTCTCAGCTTTTCATCAGGGCAAAGAATAACTTTCAAGCAAGATGCTATAGTAAGATTATCTCCTTGGAAACAGGAGATTCATTCTCCATGATTTTTAAAAATTACTGCCCATTTTTGGCCATCTGACTGGGGGACTGAAACCTTCCCTGGCATGAACATCAATAGGAATGCCTTTTTTTTTTTTTAAGATTTTATTTATTTATTTGACAGACAGTAGGCAGAGAGGAAGGGAAGCAGGCTCCCTACTAAGCAGAGAGCCCAATGCAGGGCTCGTCCCAGGACCCTGGGATCATGAATTGAGCTGAAGGCAGAGGCTTTAACCCACTGAGCCACCCAGGCGCCCCAGGAATGCCTTTCTTTAATCTTAAATTATTCTCTACTGTGGTCTTCCTCGCCACCCCCGGCTCTCCACAAAGCATGGATTACAAGTACCTTCATCAGTTTTCTTCTCATTTTATAATGACTTTGATGTAAGTCCTAAAAGACCACTGACAAATTAGAGATGTTTAGTGAAATTTTTCACATTGAAATACCAAACTTTGTGGCACCATAGCCCCGTCTCACTTGGAAAATATTTGCATGTGTTCCTATACAGCCAAATGAAGTAACGTGAGAGATTTTGCCCTGAACAAAATATGGATAAGAATATATACTGGAGTGCTGCTCTGCCTACTTGTGATCTCTCTCTCTCTCTGTGTCAAATGAATGAATAAAATCTTTAAATAAAAAAAAAGAATATATACTTTAAGGTGTTATTAGGAGGATTAAATAAGAAAATATATGTGCTTATCACATTATAGATAAATTTAATAAATTTTAGTTTCTTTATTTCCTTCTTTTCTTTTGTCTTCCTTCTTGGTCATTATGAAAGCTGGTTCCTTATAATATCTTTCTGGGATTTGCACAGTCTATTGTAGGAAGTGGCAGTGTAACCCTGAGAAGAAGACTTCTAGAGCAGAAGTCTAAAAGTCAGTGAAAAAATACCTATATGTTTTTCCTAAGGTCAACTATGGTCATACCTTCTTTGAAATTCTTCTTAATTCCTTCTCATCACACTGAAAGGTAGAACCGATCACTTCCCCTTCATATTGGTAATTATTTTCATGCCAGTATCTTTCCATTATGCGATTATAAACTCTATAAAGGTGGAAGCTATTTTTTTTTATTTCTCTTCCATTTAAGCCATTAATAAGTGTCTGTTGAGTGAATGAATAAATGAGTCCAAATAACAAGTTGCATCTCTTGGAAAATTTCAGTGGGAATCCTCCAAGATAAAATATTTCACTTGGAGGGAAATAATGTCTAGAATGGAATAGGATCATAGGATCATAGAATTAGAGAAACACAGTCTCTTAGTAATTTATCTAGCAATTATTTGAGACTGACTTGTGACTCATTAGTTAGTGATTCCTTAGGCCAGTTTATTGAGTCTTTAAAAAAAAAAAAAAAGCGGGGCGCCTGGGTGGCTCAGTGGGTTAAGCCGCTGCCTTCGGCTCAGGTCATGATCTCAGGGTCCTGGGATCGAGTCCCGCATCGGGCTCTCTGCTCAGCAGAGAGCCTGCTTCCCTCTCTCTCTCTCTCTCTCTCTGCCTGCCTCTCTGTCTACTTGTGATCTCTCTCTGTCAAATCAATAAATAAAAAATCTTTAAAAAAAAAAAAAAAAGCATTTGACAAAATACAGCATCTTTTCCTGATTAAAACTCTCCAAACTATAGGGATCAAGGGAACATACCTCAATATCATAAAAGCCATCTATGAAAAGCCCACAGCAAATATTATTTTCAATGGGGAAAAACGGAGAGCTTTTCCCTTAAGGTCAGGAACACAACAAGGATGCCCACTCTCACCATTATTGTTCAACATAGTGCTAGAAGTCCTAGCCTCAGCAGTCAGAAAACAAAGAGAAATAAAAGGCATTCAAACTGGCAAAGAAGAAGTCAAACTCTCTCTCTTCAGAGATGACATGATACTTCATGTGGAAAACCCAAAAGATTCCACCCCCAAGTTAGTAGAACTCATACAGCAATTCAGCAACTTGGCAGGATATGAAATCAATGCACAGAAATCAGTTGCATTTCTATACACGAACAATGTAACTAAAGAAAGAGAAATTAAGGAATCAGTTCCATTTACAATAGCTCCAAAAACCATAAGATACATAGGAATAAACCTAGCCAAAGAAGTAAAGGATCTATGCTCTAGAAATTAAAGAACACTTATGAAAGGAATTGAGGAAGAGACAAAGAGATGGAAAAACATTCCGTACTCATGGATTGGAACAGTTTAGTGAGTCTTATTCAGAATTCTTTTGAAATGAAATGAAATGAAATAGAATAGAAAAAATATGGGAAGTGACTGTTTGATGGGTACAAGGTTTCTTTTAGAGATGATGGAAATGTTCCAACATTAAGTAGTGGTAATGGCTACACAACATAGTGAATTACTAAAAGCAACTGAATTGTATGCTTTAAAAATGGTTAAAATGGTAGATTTTATGTTATGTGAGTTTTATCTCAATAAAAAAAGGCAAAAAAATTAAGCAAAATTCATATATCAGTCCTAGTAAGAGTAAATATGGTTTTGTAAAACTATTCAGTTCCATGTATGTATTGTTGTGTGAATCTTATCATGAAGTAAAATTATATTTCTTGCTATGGGTCAAGATAAGTTTAAAAACCTCAAATCCAGTTTAACTCCCCTTTTTTTAAAGACCTATGAAAGTAAAGATGTACCCAAGTTTCTAAAGAAGAATAGCTCAAAAGTATTTCAGGAAGAGGAATATATACTGATGGTGTTTTTGAGTTTGAGGTTATTATCACAGCAATGGCCAGACTTCAGTGCACATGGTAGAATATTTAGAAACTAACAAATCTTCAACAGGACGTTAAAGTTAACCAAAAATGATTGGTGGGGAGGAGGGAAGAACAAGAGGAATATGTGTGTTGGTGTGGGGGGTGGAAACAGTAATCATTAAAAATAATTAAATGAGATAAGGAGTATTCAACTGATTTCCTCCAATTAGTGGGTCAGCTGTGAAACCTGGATTGGTGAATACAGAGGCTGCAGCTGCTGGGATGGCCTGGTTCCCTAGGACAAGAAGTTACTTCCACTGTGGAGTGGGGCATGACCTGAAATCAGTTCTTATCCCATAAAGTTTACCCTATCCAGTGATCTTTTTTTTTTCCTTTTTTTTAAGATTTTACTTATTTATTGGACAGACAAATATCAGAAGTAGGCAGAGAGGCAGGCAGAGAGAGAGGGGGAAGCAGGATCCCCGCAGAGCAGAGAGCCCGATGTGGGGCTCTATCCCAGGACCCTGGGATCATGACCTGAGCTGAAGGCAGAGGCTTTAACCCACTGAGCCACCCAGGTGCCCCTGAGTTAAGATCCAGTGATCTTAAGACTTCAGAAACCTTTTAAAATTTATACTGCTCCTCAAAATACTAGAGTGCTCAGACTAACTCTACATTTTATTCAAATAAGTTGGGAGAGAATTATGAAGATTTCATTCCCCCAAAGTATAATGAATTCTAATTCCTCTCAGTGCCAACAACCTGATTACTTCTTATTCTTTATATTCTATTTTATGTGCATATTTTTATAAACTTTAAGTGATTTACATGTGAGAACACGTTTTCTCTAACAAGAGCACATGGAGGGAGCTTCTGCTTTTACATTCCTTCACTGCACCTAATGAGAGTTTTACACTCAGATGTGGGCACTTAGATGTTGCTGAATGACTTCCCCCAGCAAATCCTCTTAATAGTTTCCGTGAGCCTGTCCAGGGGAAGACTATCCTTGAGAAAACATTGAATGCCTACTATGTGCCAGGCATGACCTAGGCATGACCTAGGCTTTGGGACTTCATTGGGAATTATACAAATATGTGTATTGCCAAGAAAATTTATGAGTGACCAATTGTTACAACATTTCTTTCTAATGCTTATTGGTGGGGGGAGCCTTTTTCATTGAGCTGACATTTAAAATTGCTGGTACCTTACTATGCATTAAGTAACATACTCTATACTATTAATCTGCTAAAAGTCATTGTATTCTTCACTGCCACCCATTCACAGAAAATTTAAAAAATAGTCATTTTACTTAAGAATATTCATCTAAGACCTCTGTTGATGGGTGTTAAAGTTGTTTCTCATCTTTTACTATTACAAACAGTACCAATGCCCAGTCCCTTTGCTTATCTTTTTTGCAGAATATCCATAGGACTAATTCCCAACAGTGGGATAGTTAAGTGTAAGGGATAATGAACATATTTACTTATTTATTATTGTTATTAATTTTGGTAAAATATACATAAATTTATCATTTTAACCATTTTAAGCATCCAGTTCAGTGGCATTAAGTATCTTCACATGTTGTGCAACCATCTCCACCATCCATCCCCAAAACTTATTTGCTCTTTCAAAACTGAAGCTCTGTGCCCATTAAACAGTTATTTCCCATCCCTCCCTTCCCCAGTACCTGGCAACTACCATTCCACTTTCTGTCTCTATTAATTTGACTACTCCAGGAACATCATGTATGTGACAGTCATACAGTATTTGTCCTTTTATGACTGGCTTATTTCACTTAGCATAATGTCTTCAAGATTCATACACATTGCAGTGTGTGTTAGAATTTCTTTCCTTGTTAAGGCTGAATAATATTCCATTGTATTTATATATACCACATCTGGTATATCTAAGTGGACATTTGAGTTGCTTCCATTTTTTTGGATATTGTGAATAATGCTGCTATGAACGTAGGTGTATAGATATCTGTTTGAGTGTTTCCTTTCAATTCATTTTGGTACATACCCAGAAGTGCATTGCTGGAGCATATAGTGAGTCTATGTTTTATTTTTTGAGGCACTGCTATACTGTTTTTTATAGTAGCTGCACACTTACGCATTCCCACCAGCACTGCACAGGGTTCCAATTTCTCCACATCCCCACCAACGCTTTTTATATTCTAGTTTGTTTGTTTGCTTGTTTGTTTGTTTTTTATAACATCCATCCTAATGAGTGTGAAGTGGTATCTACTTGTGGTTTTGATTTGCATTTCCTTAATGATTAGTGAGGTTGAACATCTTTTCATGTGTTCATTGAGTTATATAGCTTCTTTGGGAAAATGTCTATTCAAGTCCTTTGTCCATTTTTGAATTGGGTTGCTTGTTTGTTGTTCTTAGATTGTAGGAGTTCATTATATATTGTGGATAGTAACCCCTTATCCAATATATGACATAAATATTTCCTCCCATTCCATAGGTTGCCTTTTCACTCTGTCAGTTGTGTCCTTTGCACAGTTTTTAGTTCTGATGTAGTCTAATTTGTCTGTATTTTCTTGCCTTGCTTTTACTGTCATATCCAAGAAACCATTACCAAAGCCAATGTAATGAAGTTTTTCCACTATTTTTATCTAAGAGGTTTATAGGTTTAGTCCTTATATTTAAGTCTGTGATTTATTTGAGTTTATTTTGGTGTATAATGTGAGGTAAGTGTCTACATTTGTTTTTTGCATGTGGATATCAGATTTTCCAAGCACTATTTGTTGAAGACTGTTCTTTCCCAATTGAAGAGTCTTGACACCTTGGTCAAAAATCATTTGACTATATCTGTGAGAGTCTACTTCTGGACTATATCCTACTCAATTGGTCTATGTCTACCTTTATTATAGTACCATACTGTTTTGATTACTGTAGCTATGTAGTAAATCTTGAAATTGAAGTTTGAAGCCTTCAATTCTGTTCTTCTTTTTAAGAATTATTTTGGCTATTTGGAATCTATATTCTCTTTTATATTTGTCTTTATAGCTATGGTTAGCAGTGCTTTTTATTTCTTTATCGGGTTTCAAGTTTCTACCTAATATACTTTAATTTCAGTTTAAAGGATTCCCTTTATTATCTTTTTTTTAATTTAATTTTATTTTTTCAGTGTTCCAGGATTCATTGTTAATGCACCACACACAGTGCTCTATGCAATACGTGCCCTCCTTAATACCCACCACCAGGCTCACCCTCCCCCAACTCCCCTCCCCTCCAAAACCCTCATTTTGTTTCTCAGAGTCCACATTTTCTCATGCTTCGTCTCCCCCTCCAATTTTCCCCAATTCACTTTTCCTTTCTTTCTCCTAATGTCATCCGTGTTATTCCTTATGCTTCACAAGTAAGTGAAACCATATGATAATTGACTTTCTCTGCTTGACTTATTTCACTCAGCATAATCTCCTCCAGTCCCATCCATGTTGATACAAAAGTTGGGTATTCATCCTTTTTGATGGAGGTGTAATATTCCATTGTATATATGGACCGTATCTTCTTTATCTGTTCGTCTATGTAGGGCATCTTGGCTCTTATGTACCTCAGTGTTCATAGCAGCAAAGGCCACAATCGCCAAACTGTGGAAAGAGCCAGGATTCCCTTTTTTATCTTTCTAGGGAAGGTTTGCTAATGATAAATTCTCTTAGTTTTTGTTTATCTAGGAATGTCTTAATTTTTCCTTCATTTTCAAAGGATAGTTTTGTTGGATATAGAATTCTTGGTTGACAGTCTTTTACTTTCAGCACTCTGTGTCATCCTACTGCCTTCTTGCCTTTATGATATTTTATGGAAATTTAGCTGTGAATCTCATTGAAGATCTCTTGGGTCTAATGAGTCTTCTCTCTTTCTGCTCTCAAGATTCTCTGGTTTCCTTTGCTTTCAACAGTTTGATTATGATGTGTCTGGGGAGTTCACTGAGCTTCTTGGATTTGTAGGTTAATGTCTCTCATCAAATGTTCAGCTATTCCTTTTTTTTTTTAATTGCGGTATAATTGATAACATTGTAATAGTTTCAGGTGGTTTAGGTTCCTTCCATTTCTTGTCTATTGTAAATAATGCTGCAGTGAATATAGGAATCATATATGTCTTCAAATTAGCATTTTTGTATTCTTCAGATACATACCCAGAATTGGACTAGCTGGGTCATTTAGTAATTCTATTAATTTTTTGAGGAATCTCTATGTTGTTTTTCACAATGGCTATACCAATTCACATTTCCAACAACGCTGTACAAGAGCCTCCTTTTCTCTACATCTTCTCCAACACTTGTTATTTCTTCTTTTGATAATAGCCATTCTAACAGTTGTGAAGTAATAGCTCATTGTGGTTTTGATTTGCATTTCCCTGATGAGTAGTGATGTTAAGCACCTTTTCATAAACCTATTGGCCATTTGTATGTCTTCTTTGGAAAAAATGTCAATTCAGATCTTCTGCCCAATTTTTAATTGTTTTGTTTTATTTTTTGTTTTTGCCATTGAGTTGTATGAATTCTCTATATATTTTGGATATTAACCCCTTTTCAGATTATATGATTTGCAAATATTTTCTCCCATTCAGTAGGTTGCCTTCTCATTTTGCTGATTGTTTCTTTTGCTGTGCAGAAGCTTTTCAGTTTGATGTAGTCTCACTTGTTTATATTGGCCTTCATTACCTTTGCTTTTGTTGTCAAATCCAAAAAGAAATTATCACTGAAACTGATATCAAGAAGCTTACCACCTGTGTTTTCTTCAAGTCTTTATCCATTTTGAGTTAATGTTTGCGTATGGGTAAGGTAGTTGTCCAGTTTCATCCTATTGCGTGCAGCTGTCCTGTTTTCCCAATACCATTTATTGAAGAGACTGTCCCTTCCCCATTGTATATTTTTGGCTCCTGTGTTGTAAATCAATTGGTCACATATGCATGGATTTATTTCTGGATTCTCTATTCTGTTCCATTGGTCTTTGTGCAGCTTTAATGGCAATATTATACTGTTTTGATTACTATAGATTTTAATAAGTTTGAAATTAGGGAGCCTGATACCTCCAGCTCTTCTTTTTCAAGATTGCTTTGGCTAGCCAAGGTCTTTTGTAATTCCATGAAAATTTTCGAATTGTTTGTTCAATTTCTGTGAAAAGTGCCATTAGAATTTTGATAAGGGATTGCATGACTCTGTTGATTATGTTGAGTAGTATGGACATTTTAACAATATTAATTCTTTTAATCCAAGGATGGAATATCTTTCCTTTTATTTGTATCTTCTTGTTTAATTTCTTTCATCACTGTCTTACAGCCATTATTTCTTGAAATGTTCTTTCTGCCCCCTTTTCTCTCTTCTCCATTTCTGAAATTCTCATTATGTGTGTGTTAGTATTCTTGTTGGTGTTCCTTAAGTTTCAGAGCCTCTTTTTATTTTTCTCATCTTTTATCTTTATATTCTTCTGACTTGAAAATCTCAATATACCTGTCTTCAGGTTCATTGATTCTTCTGTTACTGGAATCTACTGTTGAGCCTCTCTAGTAAATTTTCATTTCATTGTTTGTACCTTCCAACTGCAGAATTTCTATTTGGTTCTTTTCCATAATTTCTATTTTTTTTCAATTGATATTCTTTATTTGTGAGAGGTCTTTTTTCATATTTTCCTTTAGTTCTATAGAAGTAGTTTCCTTTAGTTTTTTTAACATATCTAAAATAAGTGATAAACATCTTTGTCTACTAAATACAACATTTGGGCTCCCTCAGGAGCAGTTTCTGTCTATTGACTGCATTTTTGCTTGCTTATGGTCTTACTTTAATGTTTATTTGCATGTCTTTGTTGTGGTGGTGGTTGAAAATTGTACATTGTAAATAATGTAATGTGGCATTTCTAGAAATAAAATAAGTTTATTTTTGTTGCTATTTGTTTAGTGACTTTGCTGAATACTATAAAGTCTGTATTCTTCAACATGTGTGACCATTAAAGTCTACTCAACTACCTTAGTGGCCAACTAACAATTGGAATGAGATTTCCTTAAATGGCAGAATCAGTAAATCTCCCAGTTTTTACCAAATGTCTCTGTGTATATTGGAGCACCCCTTCATTGTTCAGCCAATTGAACACTAAAACTTAGCTTTAACTTCCTGATTTCAGAGACTGAAAGCCAGAGGAGAGAACTTAGGGCCTTCTAGAAACACTCTAAGCATGTGTAGAACCCTGCATATGCACATGGACTTCTAGATTTCCAGAAATATGTCAAAGCTTTTCAGAGTCTCTGTGGACATCTTATTCCCTACCTTTTTCTTGTAAGCTTTTTGTTAGCTTATTGTTTGCCCAACTGTTTTCCAATGCTCCAGACAGCCACAAATTTAATTCCCTCTAAATGTTTTAGAAAAATGCTCCCAGGGAAAAGGTGTTTTGTATTGGATGAGCTGTGAGTCAGATAAAATAAAGACAGCTTTGCAAGTAGTGTCTTCCAGGGAGCCACCAGACAAGTCAGATAATGGTAATTCACTGGAAATGACTCTGAAGCAACTCCGACTCCATCCTGTTACCCCTGTGGCTGTGACTTCTTATTTTTCCTGTAATTATGTGCTGTTGTTTTTTAGCTACTACAGAACTGAAAAAGAGGACATGGGAAAAAAGGAAGAAAGAAAGGAAGACATGGGAGTAGGGCAAACTAAATTACATGAAGCTCATTGCCCTTCCCAAGATTCAGCTATTTTTCTTAAATAAATGTTCCTCACATTGCTGCAAGCATTTTGTTAATTTCCATAATCCTAGAAAACTTCATCCTGACATTTTTTCATGTTTTCTCATTGCTTTTATAGGAGAGAAAATTCTGGGAGGTCATTACTCCGCTGTTTTTTCTGTCTCCTAAATACTCCAGTGTTGAGTATATAGATTTTAATAATCTGTGTGATGAAATAGAAGAACATATAGAAGAACACTTCTGCTGCATACTGAAGTATAGTGTTTGCCTCAAATAAAAGCATTTGTGCAATTGTTTCGGTTAGGAACTGAACTAGCTGCTCTTTTCATAGAACACCATATTTATGTGACAGACTAACAGTGTTATACAGACATGAGTATTTGGCAGATATTTCCTTAAACATGAATTAAGTGAACCTGTCATGTCAACAAAACTACTGACAGAAGTTGATCCCAGTGATAAGTCTTAAACTTTCAAGCAAAAATAAAAATTTGGGAAAACTTGTATCTACAACTCTGTTCGATAGCTGTCCAGTACTTATATTTTTCTCATGAGATTGGCGATGATGTTAACAAATATAATTGTGTGGTATTAATAATGAAATGTACCCAAATTTAGAAGAGCTGCATAACTCCATAAATCAATATTTTTTAGATAAGCGATGCATGTTGTTAACAAAATCATGGATGCATAGAAGATTCTTCCACAGTTTAAGATAGACCAATAGATTTTAATATAAAAAGCACAAAAAGTTCATAGATTTGATTTCACATTTCACATTTCAACTAACCCTTAAGAAACTATCATTTATCAAGTTTTGCTATGAAAGAAGAATATCCACAATTATCTGAAAAGGCTACTAAAAGAATCCTATTTCTTCTCAAGGTGGTGGAATGTGCCATCTTGGGTATCTGCTAGTTCCTCTCCCTCGTCTTCTACCCATCCCCCTATTCACCAGGTCATGCTCTCTCTCAAAAAATATAAAATCTTTTCATAAAATAAAATAAAAGAATTCTATTTCCAACTGTGTATCTCTTTAAGACCAGATTTTCTTCACACATTTCAACTAAAATAACATATCATAACAGACTGAATACTGAAAGAAATATGACAGTTTAGCTATCTTCTATCAATCCAGACATTAAAGATACGTACAAATGTGTAAAACAGTGCCATTCTTTTCACACTTTTTTGTTTTTGGAAAATACAGTTATTTTTCATTAAAATATTTACATTAACATATGGGTTATTTTAAAGCAGTTAACACAAATAGTTTTAAAATTTGTGTTTTGGGGCGCCTGGGTGGCTCAGTGGATTAAAGCCTCTGCCTTCGGATCAGGTCATGATCCCAGGGTCCTGGGATCGAGCCCCGCATTGGGCTCTCCCCTCAGTGGGGAGCCTGCTTCCTCCTCTCTATGTCTGCCTCTCTGCCTACTTGTGATCTCTCTCTCTGTCAAATAAATAAATAAAATCTTTAAAAATAAAATTTGTGTTTGAATTTCTACTGTGATAAAAACCAAAAGTTATAACTCATCTGAATAAAAGTTCTTTAAGGCCCTTAATAATATTTAAAAGGGCAAAAAGGTCTTGAACTGAAGAGTTTGAGAATTGCTTACGCTAGTTTTTCTAAGATCAAAGTCTTAATCACAAACCAACTGGAAAATATAAAGGTGGCTACTATTCAGTATTTAATTCAGTTGCCCATGTTTAGTGCCAATATTTTTATGTGACCCATGCCCCAAATCTGCTCATCCACTCAGGCATGATGGTCGGAATTACTCTGCACAGAACCAGAAAGGCTGATCCTTTCTGTTTTGTGAATAGACCACGCTTCTCCATCTGATAGCTTTTGTGCAAGGCTATTACTCTGCCTGGAAAGCTCTCGCACCCACTCTCTTCACAATTCTTATTTAGTCTTCAGATCTCAAATCAAATGTCACTATCTCAGAGAAAACTTCCCTGACCTATTCCTTCCAAAACTCTTCTCCAGATTTCACTAAAACCCCTAGTCTCTTTAATGAGTCCAAGAACATTTTTTCTTTCATTAGCACATATCACAATTTGTTAATTATGTAGTTTTAGGATTTGACTAGTGCCTTTGTCTCCCTTAAACTTCAGCTTCACAAGGGCAGTTTTCTTTGAGCTTACTGTTTTGTCCTCAATATGTATCACAGTGTTTGCCAATATATATATACAGAATGATTCAATTATTTTCCAATATGAAAACCACATGTTGAGGCAAGGAAGAGTGCATTTTACTGATTGTCCCATCATTTTAAATAGTTTTTCAAATAACAAGTCATGAGTTAGGAGAGATCTGTTGAAAACAGTTTTTATTGTATGGCCTTCCAAGTAAAAAGATATCTTAGCAACACAATTATTCTGAAAGAAATTAGATTGCTTGATTTGTTGACACAGATGCCATTTCACAGAACTTTCTCCCAACTCATGCTTCTTAGTTTCCAAGCTTTTTAAAAAATAAAATACAAAAAAGACTTTTACTAATGGTTATGGTGAGGCTTTCTCTAAAAATATCTTTTATTAAATACAGGAGGAGATTGGATTCATGCTGTATTATTTCTTTTGGGACTAATGGTGCATTTTCCAACTTCAGAAATTGTTTTTAAGACCGCAAAAGTATCAGATTAAACGAATGTGGTGACTACCTCAGGACAGTAGTATTTTATTATATTTTTCTTCCAAGAATGTAACTGTTATAAATTACTACAGTTATTTATTCTTCACTTTACAATTTATTAACTGAGGGGGTCATATTTTATTCTTCTGCCATTTGAGTAACTTTTGTGTCTGTTTTTATGTAGCAGTGACAAATAGTTTTTCATTTGAGGGCTCTAGACTTTGGTCCTGTTTTAATTAGGAGACTTTTGAGATTTGGATGAAGGCAGCATATTGTCCTTTCAGGTATCCAGGCAAAATTTGCAAGATCTGTCTAACCGTAAGAGTTACAAACGGCCTTCAGATAATAAGTCTAGTATACTTTAATAGCACTGCTTTCAGAATTTACAGCCCTTACTGTAGAGTACTCAGTGTTGATGTTACTGCTAATCTCAAGTGGTTTTGTTTTACACAGAAACAAATGGATATCAATGCTGCTATTCAAGCCTTGATTGAATCACATACTGCCCTACAGATGGAGGTAATATATCTGGCTTTATTTACATTGGCACTCTCAATATACAAATTAAACAAAGTTTTTTCTGAGTCCAAAATGTGGCTTTATCTCAAAGATTGCACTTAAAACAGATTGAACAAAGTAGGCATTTTTTAATAAACAGAAATATATGCATGGGATGTTTTTTAAGGAAACCATTTAAAACAAAAATGTAATACATTTAAGGAATTTTTTAATAAGGAATTAGATACTGTAGGAGAAAATAGTTAAATGAAACCTAGCCACCTCTTAAAATAGGATCTATCATTGTTACTCATTTTACTCATTTAAACTCTATTCCGTGTACAATTTTCTTTAAAACATTATACTATACCAGGCATAGTAATTGTTTAGTTTTATGTTAGCTTGCAAACTAGGCCATTAGAGTAAATTTAATCTCTTATTTAGGGTCAAGATTAATAAAATATACACATAGGCCTGTATTTACATATAAACTGTTCTTTACACCCCTCTTCCAACTCATTGCATACAGCAAGGATACATTTTTCTTCTGCCTTGGTCCATGTTGATCATGAGGGTTACATACTTACTGGTGATGGCTTCCCTATGCTTTTTTTGCTGATTGATTCCTTTGATGACTTGGCAGAGCTACCAGAATACCGAAGTGACTTTAATTGACTATAGTGCAGAGATATTCAAAACCCTGAACTACCTTAGCAATTTACTGCACAGCATCAAGAACCCTCTTGGCACCCGAGATAACCCAGCACGAATCTGTAAAGATTTGCTTAACTGTGAACACAAAGTATCAGATGGTAAGTTCTTGGCTTTTTTTTTTTTTTTTTCAAACTCTGATGTCCTATTTCATCATTTCAGTGCATTTGAGATTTAGAGTGTATTCATTCAGAATCATAATCATTTTGATAAAAACCTTGTAGAATGCATTTTAGTGTTTTCAAAAAACAAATACTCTTAGAGGGACATAATTCTGAAGTCAGAGTATCCTTTTCTGAGGGCTCATTAACAATGTCTTCTACACAGCCTTATTGATCCCCAATGTTTCCTACTCCACAATAACTATATCACTTGCTTACCCTTTGTGCTTGGAACATATCATACTCATCTTAAAAATTAAAATAGGAAGGACTGACCTTGACTTTAATTGACTACAGGAGTACATGTCAGGTCTACCAGAAGTGGTAACATGAAAAAAAATATGGTAGAACCCCTGCCACCACACCTCCTGAATTTATGGTTTTTACACAAAACGGAAATTAAATGCATCATTGCAGAGTCACTGAGTAGGAAGATGGTTTGGTATTCTTGGAATTTTTTTGTCCCTACACAGATAGCCCAAAATCCATTAACCAGAGGTGCAAAAATGAATTTAGAGTAGAAGCATCAGGAAAAGTTTTAAAGCAAGTAGAACAGCTATAATTATCTAATGATAAGTAAGGGAACACTGTCTGCTACAATACATCATTTAATTTTAATTTCTATTGGGTCTGAGGTCAGCTGCACATTCAATATTAGTAGTTACCGTTTTTTGCTAAAAATTCTGTTCCCAACAGAGTAACATATACACTGATTTGGGGGGGTGGGGAATCATGTTATATCCTTCTGTAGGGTGAATAGTAGT
>NW_022631591.1:0-49619 GCF_010015895.1 Lontra canadensis
CCCACACTGGTCTCCATGCTGAATGTGGAGCCTACTTGAAAAAAAAATAGTTAAGACCAAAACAAGCCCATACTGTATGATTCTACTTATATAAAATTCTAGAAATTGCAAACTAATCTGTAGTGACAGAAAGCAAATCAGGAATATCCTGGATGGAGTGCATATAGAGAGGTATGAGAATGAGGGCTTACAAAGGGACAGGGTAAGACTTTTGGGGGGAGGGGGCAGATATGTTATCTTGATTGTGATGATGATTGTGATGGATCTGGATTGTGATGATGATATAGTACTTTGATTGTGATGATTGTGTGATTACACAAACGTGAAATCCCTTACACTGACTTATCAAATTATGTATTTTGCAATTTACTTTATGTTAATTACACCTCAGTAAAGTGGCTTGAGATGAGCGGGTAGGAAAGGAGAGGTAACACTGAACAATAAGTAGGAGTTAATAAATTAGGAATGATTATTGTGGGTGAAGAAAGCCAGAAAGGAACATTTTCTGCAGAAACAGCTGCATATAAGAAGCTAGGAAGAGCCTAGTATGTTTGAAGAACCAAAACAAGAGCAATTGTGACTAAAGTTCAATGAGCAAGATGGAACAGATAAGCTAAATACCATCCAGCGGTACAGGAACCCCATCATCGTGCGTGTTGAAGGACACATTAAGGATATTGAATATTAGCTGAAGACTGTAGGACCCTATTGAGGGACTTTATCCAATTTTACATTTTTAGGGGACTCCCTCTGGCTTCATTATGGAAAATGAATTGAAAGGAGCAAGAGAGATGCAGGAGACTACTAGACGATGTATTGCAGTATTCCAGGCTACACATGTCCATGGTTTGGACTAGATTAGTGGAGTGGAAATGGAAAGAAGTGGGTGTATTTAGTAGTATTTAGGAGGTAGATTTGATATTTGATTATGGGAGGTAAGGGAAAGAGAGGGATGTCAAGGATAACTTCCAGATTTCTAACTTGTACGAGTTTCTAACTCAATGCATCGTAGTACCCATCACTAAAAAAAGCAAACACTGAAAGAGACCCAAATTTTATAGGCAAGGTTATAAGATCCAGGTAGAGATGTTAAGTAGGCAGTTAAATATTCTGACATAGAGCTCAGAGAGGAGGTCAGATATAAACGTGACAGTCATCAGCGTATACAAATGTACTTAATTGGTCATGTTAAAAAGTAGACGAAATACTCTACTTCTGAATATTGAAGAGAATATTTACAAAAATGTTGACAGGGGCAGTCAATAAGGGATGTTGGGAGAATCCAGAGACTGTCAGCAATAGGAAGTGTTTACTGCCCTTAGACCTGAAAGGTTAAAGGAAAGAAATAATGTCAAGTTGAGACTCCAGTTGATAGCCGGAGCTATTGGAAGAGGGGCACCTCACAGGAGCTAGAGCTGAAAGTAACCCAGCCACTGACAGAACACCAAGGCCAGAAGGAAATGGGAGAAGTAAATGTAGTACACCTCCCTCCTCTAATATCCTAGTGAAGTGTATCCCATTGGCCAACCTCAACTGAAAGTCAAGAGAGGACAAGAGAATCCAGGTGATGCAGTTCATAAAGGTCAAATTCCCAGAACAAATAGCAAGATAGAGAAGGAGCAGTGAATAGATTTGGGGAACAAATGAAGAAAAACACGAATATAAGTAAATAATGGAAAGAAGGTCCAGTATCAAGCTGTGGGGAATGCCATCATTTAGAAGTCAGGTAAAGGTGGAAGAGGAAACTACAAAGGTGACCAAGAAGGAGTGATCATAATAGATAGGAGAAAAAGAATATAATGTCCTGGAAAGTTAGCAAAAAATATTTCAAGGAGTAAGTCATCAACTATAATAATCCTGAGAGATTGTGTTACACATGTGTTTTCTTAATTTTATTTTTTTGGTTATTCAGCATCTTACCTCATTTTTAGCTTTATAAATGTTTGTGTTTGGGACGCCTGGGTGGCTCAGTTGGTTAAGCGGCTGCCTTTGGCTCAGGTCATGATCCCGGCGTCCTGGGATCGAGTCCCACATCGGGCTCCTTGCTCGGCAGGGAGCCTGCTTCTCCCTCTGCCTCTGCCTGCCACTCTGTCTGCCTGTGCTTGCTCTCTCCCTCTCTCTCTCTGACAAAAAAAAAAAAAATGTTTGTGTTTACTCTCTGATCTTGGTGAGGGAGGCCACTTTTTTCCTTTTTCTTTTTAAAGATTTATTTTAGTGAGAGTGGGCAGGGGAAGAGGAAGAAAGATAATCTTTGAGCAGGCTCCCTGCTGAACATGGAGCCCAATGTAGGGCTTGATCCCACAATGCTGAGATCATGACCTGAGCCAAAATCAAAAGCCAGATGCTTAACCCACTGAGCCACCGAGGCACCCCATTAGGAGGCCCCTTTCTACAGATGTCAAATGCTAGACTCTCATCTTCCGGTTCCTCCTTGAAACAAGGACATAAGCCAATGACCTAGGCCAAACCAATCATTATGTTCACCAAGACCTTTGGCTGGGGAGTCTGTGATATGCAGAAGCCGGGACAATAGAGATTCTATTCTAGTGGCAGTGGCAGTAACAGTAGTACTCAGTTTCCAGGGGTGACAGGAGTCCATGTCCAGCAGCTACTGTGATACACACCGCAGTATCCAAATTCTGGCTGCCTAAACTTCCTTTAATTCTGTGTATTTTCCAAACCTGGCTTTCTGGATTTACCTGTGATTTTAGGAGCTATCCAGTGCATTTTCAGAAAATTTTCCGTTAAAAATTTCCAGAATTGGTTTCTGATATTTGCGAGTAAGGACCCTGACTAGTACCAAAATCTCAAAAAGATAAAATTATGCCATTATATTTTAGAATATGGAGGTCATCGGTAACTTCAGCAAATAGCCATTTGATTTGATTAGTAGGGGCAGAAATAGGATCTCAGTGCTTGAGGAGCATGGACAGTGAAGAAATTAGATATTCCGGCAATTCAGTGGAGAAATTCGGCTCTGAAAGAGAAAGTAGGACAATAACTAGAGATGAAACTGAAATTAAAGTAGAAGTTATTTTGAAGTGAGAGAACCTTGAGCACATTTAAAAGTTAGGTGGACCTAGTAGAGACAGAGAGGCTGAAGACATAATAAAGAGAAAGGATCATCTGAGTATGAATTAGTCAGACAATAAAACATGTACATTCTAGTTCCATTTCCAAAGCTATTCTACTTCTAACTGGGCCGTCATTTCTGAAAAACAGATTCTGAGCTAGATGTCCCTTTATATAGGGCTAGTATAAGAATCTCATGGAATTTTGTGATGAAAGGAATTGAAATGAATTACAATAATGTTGAATATTGCTGCAGTATATCACCAGGGCCATGAAGTATGAAGAATGGTATCTGCTATTCCCATTGGTAAGCAATTTGATATTAGATCATAATTCATCTCCTATCTTTAGCATTTTCAAAGAATAAGTTAGAAAAATTTCACATGCATACTTTGAATATCAGGATGTCATAAATATTGAAATGTTTTGTATCCATCAAAATAAAAAAAATAACTTTCCCTTGAGGGATCCCCTTTTTAACCCCAAAGTTTACACATGCTATTGGTATTTATGAATATGGAAATATTTTCTACAAATGTTTCTGTTTCCTGTAGAAATATGATATGAATTTAAAGTAGTGATGCTTTATAAGGACCTAGTCTGGTCAGTGACATTAGATAACAATGGCTAACTGGTAATTTCTAATTATTTCTGAAACTTACTATAGCAATAGAAAAACTAGTTAAGAGAAAGTAACATAGTCTCTAAATACTAGCATATTCCCTGGAATATTTTCAACAACAGATAAGGACATCTTTCCATTGGTCTTTTTTTTTTTTTTTTTAGTTTTTACTTTATTTTTTTAAATCATGGCACCGTGGTGTTTCTTGGCTTACCTTTAAAGACTGCTGGATTTTTCCACTAAGAAAAATATTTATTCTGGGATTTCTAGCATTATGCAACTGCCTGATTTTCCTAAACAATGTTCTTTCTTTTTTTGATGTGGCCAAGGACTTAAAGAATTCTTGGCATATTCAGTCCACAGTTTCAGTGTTTTTTCAAAGTCATGTGACTATAACTGAAGGACAGTATTGGAGAGGCTCACAGTTGCCTATGTGAATTTCCTTCTGTATAAATGAGTGTTTTGAGACAAGTCAACTTAGCACATCTGCAGTAAATGAGTCTACCATTGATGTTTTCATCGCTTTGGACTTCTGTAGTGCCTCAATCATTTATGAAAAAGGAAAACAACTTTTCCCTGCAAAGATCATAAATCTATTTGTCACCAAAATGAAGGCTTACTAGTCTTCTTATTTTTTGTTGCTACAACTAATAAAATTGGTTATTGGAAGAGAGGGAAAGAAACAAACCTACCATCTTGACTTAAGACAAATCAAGGCTTTTTAATCTTGACTTTGCACTTTGTCAGGTGAACACAGGCTTAAGTGTTATAGGAAACGAGATGCTTATCCTGAAAGAACATCGGAAGTCTTGAGTTTTCCACTGTGGATTGTGTCCAGTATAAGAAGGAAAAACACATTTCATCATCCTACTCACAGTCCAAGCACAGAGTAGCAAGACCACCATGGAAGCCTCTGTTAGGGACACCAGCAGGTCTGCCACCCATCTGTGGCACTCTCTAGCCTGTGAGCTAGTCACACCAAAGAAACTTCTGTTTCTGAGAAGATACATTTCTTTCCCCATGGTATTTTGGAGAAAGAAACACACTTGCATTTGCCAGATTTATGTTCAGCAGATCCTGTCAACTCTTGATTATTAAAAGGGTGATTTCCAGTTATGGCTTATCCTGATTACTACTTTCTCCCTCTCCCCCCTGCTACTTGTTTTGGCCCATTTACTGCTCATTAGGAACTCTTCCAGAACAGACAAAACACAGCCCATTTGGCTGCTTATTAGCAACAAAATGAAAGATTTGCTGAAGGATGTAAGTTTCTTAGTTGAATCTTCGGTGACTCCCAATCCAATGAAGTTCATACTCTTTGTGTAATGTTGATCTTCATGATCTGGCCTCTCTTTACGTTTCCAGTCTTCTATTCTACCTTTATCCTCACATTTCCTATGCATTTCAGTCATAATGACAGCTAACAATTATTAAATGCTTACTATGTGCCAGGAATTATTCAAAGTGCTGAATATGTATGAAGCTATTTAATCCCCACAAAAAAAACACAACAATTAAAAAAAAAAAAACCACGAAGTAGGTATAGCTATTATCTCTAGGGTACAGAAAATGAAGGTGAGACTCGGAGAGATTAAGCAACTTGCCTGAGGTCATATAGACAACAAATAATAGAACCAGAATTCAAAATCAGCCAATCTAGATTCAGAACCTGCATTCTTAATCACTATGCTATACCCATTCAGCTATGCTTAATTACTTAGATAGTCCCCCCAAATTCTGTATTTTTTCCTTACTTTCATGCCTTTGTACCTGTCATTTATGCCTTCCGCTTGGAAAGCTCTTCCATCTTTCTCTCTAACTTTAGGATGAATAATTTCTTACTCTTTCAGGACATAATTGAACTGTTACCTCCTTCAGACACTCTTCCTTGAACTCTCCAGTCAGAGTTAAGCAACCCTGCTCTGAACTTGTATACACTGCTTCCGTCAGAGCACAGATCATATGGCTGCTGATTACATATCTTCATGTCTTCCTACGACAAAAGATGGCAAACTCATGTAGATTCGGGGTTGTGTTTTATTCATCTTTGGAGCCCTAACACTCAGCAGCCTCAGGCAATAGAAGAAGCTCAATAGGGGCGCCTGCATGGCTTAGCTTAAGCGTCTGCCTTTGGCTGGGGTCATGATTCCGGGGTCCTAGGATCAAGCCCCGCATTGGGCTCCTTGCTCAGTGGGAAGTCTGCTTATCCCTCTCCCTCCCCCCAACTCATGCTCTCTCTCTCTCACTCTCTCTCTCTCAAATAAATAAATAAAATCTTAAAAAAGAAGAAGAAGCTCAATAAATATTTGAAGAGTGAATGGTCTTTGCATAATAACTGTGACTTTGGAGTCCTAAATAAAATTAAGATGTGCCAGCTACTTAACGTCTTAGGCTTCTCATCTCTAACAGGAATGTAATAACACCTACCTCATATGGTTCATATGTAACATGTTTAGCAGACTACATGCCCTTATTGCTATTATCATCTTCCCATAATAATAGATACTCATGGTTAAGCTAACCTTCATTCATTCAACATATATTTGTTCTGTGCTTATTATGAGCTAGGAGTTGGAATCGGCCCAGTAATTGGTTAGTAGTCTGTATATAAAGAAATCTGGTAATTCCAGCTTGTGGAAGAAAGAAGTAGGGTTGTGAGATAGAGCATGTGGGAGATAGATTATAGATGGAATAGACAGTGCAGGCCTCGTGGAGGAGGTCGTACTTGCGTATAGTGAGACTGTTTCTCCCTTGAGAAGGTGACACTGAACCAGGTCTATAAAGAATGAGGAACAAACACACTCTGTGAAGGAACCAAGATGGAAAAACCTGCAGTTAGGAAGGAACTGGCATGTTCACAGGATTATCCGAGGATCAAGTAAGAGAGTATGGGTATAGATTTGTTATTTTTGAAATGAAAGAGGGACGTTTATTTCTTCCTAGTAGCGTGAGCCTGGACATGTCTAAGATCCAAAGTATAATGAAATAATCCTTTTTTAGTCCCTGGCAGTCCTATGATTATAGGTGAAGTTCTGAGTAAAGGAGATTTCATAAGGTACATTAATTTTGCCCAATATTAGAGTGACATTTGCACTGTCCATTTTGCAATACTGATAAACCACCAATTGTTCTAATGGAAATGTATAAATAATTTCTGTGAGGTAATACAATGTTGAAATGCCTGTATTCATTAAGGCTGAACAAGACTTAGTTTTGTACACTCTTGGGAATAGACATAAGTCAAGCAGACCTGACTTGTCTCTGCTGCCCTGTGACTTGTCTCAACCCTGCTCAAAGTTCCATAAGCCTTAGTATGTTTAGAGATTCAAAACTAAAGTCACCTCCTGACTTTAGTGTACAGCTCATTCATAAATCTTATTTCCAACGTTTGGCCACGTTACTTTTGACTGGCACTGAAGGAAAATGTTATGAATGCTACATTATTTTTATATAATATAGCCTTGCATATAATCACCTAATAATTATTATCCCACATTTTTTAAGAGCCAATTCTTTCCTGGGGGGATATATTTAGTAAACCAAATAAAATGAGAAATTCTTACTTAAACAGAGTGTTTTTAGTTTCTTGGAATAAAGGAAGCAAAGCATTACTTTTATAACTCATTGGTTTGCTGGCTTAAAAAATGCAGTACTTATGTTGCCTAATAATGCAAAAAAAAATTATGGCACCATACATATTTTTTTTGTACTACAGTAAGTAAAGTAATTTTAATTGTTATTTTCTCCCATAGTAAATAACTATATAAACATAATGGTATGAGCACAGAGGATGCTTGGAAGTAGGGAAAGGAAAAAACTTTCTAGTGATTTTCAAGGTGCTACTTTAAAGAAAAACAATTAATTTGAAGTTTAGTGTCATTTTAAACTTATCACTCTGCTGTTGAGACATCAATAAAATTAATATTAAAAATATTTGTCTTTTCATTCAACATATTTTAAAGATGGTTTTCCTTTGTTAATATACTTTAAAATGTGGATTTCTATCTTTGCCTGTACTTAAAAATGTGTATTTGTTATTTATTCCTTAATATATTTGTTTCAATTCTAATGAAATTACAACATCTAAATTAAGGGGCCTAGGAAGTAACAGAGTGACATTCACTTTATGTTTCACTATTATATATAAACTAGTCATCATTGTTCCAAAATCTCTCTTTCTGTCCTCTGAATGTATGCAGATAACTCCATTTTCCATCCCAGATCTTCCCATTCAATTCCAGAAAAAAGGCAGTTTTCTACATAAACATGTACATGCTTATGTACCCTTCTTTCCTTCCCCCACAGGGAAGTCAAAGTGAAAGATTAGGAGTTCCTCTTATTTCCTTCACTGACATCAGATTAAATAAAACAATACAACCATATTACCATTATAGGTTCTTTCTTTCTTCTTTCTTTCTTTCTTTTTTCCTTTCTTTCTTTCTTCTTTTTAACCATTGTGGTTTCTGATACACAAAAGACACCCAGTAAAAAGTAACTCTTGTTGTGGCTGATATTGTTGATTACTGACTGACCCAAGCAGTCATCAATTTCAGTTTAGACAAAACTGATACTTCCTGCAGAGTTGAAAACCAGTTTAAGAGTAAAGACTTACAACTAGTAGATAAATAAATTCTGGAGATCTAATGCACAACATAGTGATTATAGTCAATGATATCATATTGTAAATTTCAAGGTTGCTAGCAGACTGAATCTCAACTATTCTCAGCACAAAAAAAAAAAAAACTATAAACGTGATATAATAAAGGTATTAGCCAACATTACTGCAATAATCATATTGTAATAAGTAAACACAGATGTACCAAATAGCACTAAGTAGGCTTTTAAATTACATAATACTATATGTCAGTTAATTTTAATTAAAAAAAATAATAAAACTTATTCAGCAGGGAATCTAACCCCCATCTGAAGATAGTGGAAGTTTCTAGCCATGAGACATCATGTACTCTTATCATACTATCAACTTTTTTTAAACTCAGGTAAACTCTTCATTGGTTTCAGCATCTCTGAACAAATTAAATATGATTTTATTTCTTTTAAAATTTTTTCTCAGAATGACTTACTCTTTGCTGATTGGTTTTAAATAAATCATTTAGAAGACACTGGAAAGAATGCTTAGGCATTAGCATCTGTTTCTCTTGAAAGTAAAATTACTCATCCATCTTTGTGTTCACAATAAGAAATATTTGTTCTCTACTTGTATGAGACATTGTTTGGAACTTTGTGCAAAACACTCTGCTACTATCCTCAAATTTCTCTCTAAGAAACCAACATGAGCAGTAAGTGACTTGGAACTTACTCAGTGTGCCCTATTAAATGTGTGATAGCACTGCAAGTAAAGTTTCTAGTTTTCAGTTAACCTTGAGGACTGGTCTTAGGGTCCTTTTATTCTCAGCTAAAAATACCTATTGAATTTCTGGAGCATTCAGCTAGATCTGAATGTCCGTTGTCCATGCATCACTGGAAAGATATCTATTTTTTTCCTGTTGGTGAATAAAGGTCTTTTAAAAATTGCCTAAAATTATAAGTGAAGTGCTACTCTATTAGAATTCTGGAATGTTGAAGTATCCTAAAATTGTCTCAGGTAATCTGTCATGTGTTATCCTCTCCCTGTGGCATCTATTACCTCTGTAATACATTCAAGGGTAGGATATTCACAGCCTTGTAAGACAATCCACCTTTTTTTTTTTTTTTAAATCCTTACACTGATCTGCTTTCTACCTAGTTTAACTCTGGAACTCAGTCTATATATTGATCTGAGTATGTATGTTTTGTTTTGTTTTCCCTTGCTTACATACCTTCCTTCTCTTCAAGTCATCGGTTTCTTTGGATTTCTCACCTGGTTTTGTTTTTAATGTGGAGGACAGTGTTTATCAGAATTCTATTTTTGAGACTTGCCTTTTCTGTAAAGTCATATTCCTTTTAGAGACCTGGCCATTGGTATAACAGCTATGTCTTCACTGAACATTTTTAAAATTTTATATCCCAAAGTCTCAGATGACTATGACTGAATTTGCTTTCATTTGCATTGATGAGTTCTAAAATGACACCATGTCATGAATCCAGGATTTGTGTGGCAAGAGGAAAGAAATAGGATAAATTACATGAATCCAGGGTTCTCAAGTTCATGTGGCAAGGGGAAGGAAGTAAAGATTAGTGCACTTGGATTAATGATGCAAGCAACATGGGAGAACCATACCACCTGAATCTTAAGTCCACAATGCGGCTCTCTTTCTCTTTTCTATCTGCCCAACCCTGCTTCCTCCCTCTCATTCTGTCTCTCTCTCTCTCCCTACCTTTCCCCCTTCTTGCTCTTTCCCCTACTGTACTTCTGTCTTTATTTCTCCCCTTCCTTTCACCTTTTCCCAATGAGGATTTTGTCCTCATAATTCGTCCTTAATGTATATTGAGAGCCACTAACATAGAGAAATGGTAAGAGATAAAAATAGTCAATGTAGATTGGGACAAAAAAAATGTTTAGAGATCAGGTTAAGAAATATGAACCTAGGGGCACCTGGGTGGCTCAGTGGGTTAAGCCTCTGCCTTCGGCTCAGGTCATGATCTCAGGGTCCTGGGATCGAGCCCTGCATTAGGCTCTCTGCTCAGCGGTGAGCCTGCTTCCCTCTCTCTCTGCCTGCCTCTCTGCCTACTTGTGATCTCTCTCTCTCTGTCTGTCAAATGAATAAAAATTTAAAAAATTAAAAAAAAAAGAAATATGAACCTATATCCTGAAGATATCCTATAGGTGTCTTCCTGTGAGTGCCCAGCATAGTACATGGCACCTAGGAATATAAAATACATTTTCATTCATTATTTTAGTCAGCTTTGTGATCATGAAGAAAATCTACCTGGAAAAGGTAATTCTTTAACTATGTTGAATTATTTACCATAAGTAAAAGAATGAAAAAGTATGTGATGATATAATTTGGAAGAAATAACTTTGGGAAAAAAGGAATAATACTTCAGTATTATATTCAAAATCAGCTTTATCTTTAGATCTTATTCTCCCAACCAGGCCTTCTACAGAAATGACTCTATTTTTTTTTTAAGATTTTATTTATTTATTTGACAGATAGAGATCACAAGTAGGCAGAGAGGCAGGTGGGGGTGGGGGGTGGGGGGAAGCAGGCTCCCTGCTGAGCCAAGAGCCCATTGTGGGGCTGGATCCCACGACCCTAGGATCATGACCTGAGCTGAAGGCAGAGGCTTTAACCCACTGAGCCACCCAGGCGCCCCATTTTTTTTTTAAGAGACTCTATTTTTGACAAATCACCTCTCCTATCACATTTGTGATAGGGCAATATCTTTATCTTTAAGGACAATATCTTTATCTTTTATTTTTTTGAGAGAAATCATATGTGAGTGGGGGGAGGGAAAGAGGATACCAAGTAGGCTCCATGCTCAGCATAGAGCTGGACACAGGATTCTAATGCAGGGCCCGATCTCACAACCATGAGATCATGACCTGAGCCGAAATCAAGAATCGGACTCTTTTTTTTTTTTTCATTTTTTTTTTAATTTATTTTCAGCATAACAGTGTTCATTGTTTTTGTACCACACCCAGTGCTCCATGCAATCCATGCCCTCTCTAATACCCACCACCTGGTGCCCCCAACCTCCTACCCCACCACCTCTTCAAACCCTTCAGATTGTTTTTCAGAGTCCATAGTCTCTCATTGTTCACCTCCCCTTCCAATTTCCCCCAACTCCCTTCTCCTAACTCCCCATGTCCTCCATGCTATTTGTTATGCTCCACAAATAAGTGAAACCATATGATAATTGACTGTCTCTGCTTGACTTATTTCACTCAGCATAATCTCTTCCAGTCCCGTCCATGTTGCTACAAAAGTTGGGTATTCATCCTTTCTGAAGGAGGCATAATACTCCATAGTGTATATGGACCACATCTTCCTTATCCATTCGTCCGTTGAAGGGCATCTTGGTTCTTTCCACAGTTTGGCAACTGTGGCCATTGCTGCTATAAACATTGGGGTACAGATGGCCCTTCTTTTCACTCCATCTGTATCTTTGGGGTAAATACCCAGTAGTGCAATTGCAGGGTCATAGGGAAGTTCTATTTTTAATTTCTTGAGGAATCTCCACACTGTTCTCCAAAGAGGCTGCACCAACTTGCATTCCTCTTAACTGACTGAGCCATCTAGGTGCCCCAACAATATCTTTATCTTGTGATCTTGTTCTAATCTACTTTCTCAGTAATGCCTTTTTGATTAACACCAAAGAAAATTTCCCCTATTCAGGACCCCTCTAGTATTTGCTTTGTATCTCTCTTCTCATCTGGAAATCTTTAAAATATTTGTTTTTATTATAACTATTTATCTATTACATTTTATAATTTTTAACTTAATTTTAAGCTTCTTGAAAACAAAAACCTTATTTATTTTTGTATTGCTCATAGGGCTTCCCATGACCTTGATTTCACATAATAATATTCTATATCATAATCAGATATTTGCTGAATGTCTAGAAGAATGATTGCACAACCCAGTTTAGTATCCCAGGAATCAACTCAAAAAGTAGCAGTCATCTCCTAAAATAGGGGTCGACAAATATTTTCTGTAAATATTGTATTTTGGGCTTTTCAGGGCAGTAGGCAAAATTAAGGTACTATTTAAGAACTTATATAATGAGAAAGAATAGATTTTCACAAAATTTTTCTTTATGAAATTGAAAATATAATAATTTAGTAAAATTTTTTGAAATATAAGTCTACTTATGAGAAAAAATAGAATTTTTTGTGGGAGGAGAGATAACATTTAGCTTATTACAGTTCCCTATCATCAAAATTTTCTTTTTATTTGTTAATGGTGACCTATAATGAGATTTTGCATGTTTTCCAAATTTTATCTTTGAAAATTCTTTTCACACATATAAGTGCCGCCAAATTCATGAACATATGATTTTAATTGTGCATATTTGTTGCTTGGAAGGAATTTGTAAAACTCTGTTAGATTCTTCTCTTGATTATTTGCCTTCTAGCATGTCATTACATTGTATATTAGCGTTTCCAGTTGAACTGTTAGGTGGGAACTCCTCAGCTGCACAGTTAAATGGATTTTGAGGTACAGAAATGTCTTGCCTCTCGTGCTAAAAAATGCTACGGAAAGGAGTTGAGCTCAGAAAATCTACCCACTGCAAATTTGTGTGGGAAATGAAGATCTGACTTATTGTTTTAATTTTTGACATCACAGGAAATGTATAAAATTGCATGATGTTCTTGTGATTCAAACATTAGTTGTCCTCAAAATGGCTCTGGCATATGGGTGCCTGGCTGGCTCAGTTGGTAAAGCATGTGACTATTGATCTTGGGGTTGTAAGTTCAAGCCCCGTGTTGGGTATAGAGGTTACTTAAAAAAAAAAAAAAAAAAAAAAAAGGAAAGAAAAGAAAAAGAAATGACTTGGGTCACCTGGGTGACTCCAGTCAGTTAAGCGTCCAACTCTTGATTTTGGCTTAAGCCATGATCTCAGGGTTGTAAGACCAAGCTCTGTGTTGGGCTCTGTGCTGAACATGGAACATGCTTAAGATTTTCACTCTCCCTCTGCCTCTGCCTCTGCCTCTGCCTCTGCCCTCACCCTTAAAAAAAAGGAAGGAAAAAGAAAAAGAAACAACTACCAAAGTATATGCTTCACTTATAGGCATTGCAGCAAAATCTAATTCCTAAACCCTTTCGTCATTCAATAATAGAGGTTGAGGGTGGGTCTTCCCATTCAAAAACATTTCAATCTCATTCTCAGAATATCTCAATAAAACTTTATCCCTGCCGAGCCATCAGATTGCTGTGTGATAGAGAAAATTAGGATATTCAGTTTCTATTTTCACAAAAAATCTCACAAAATGGATGAAGGTTGCCAGAGTCAGTGGAATTCACTATTGGCACTACTGGTTCAATAACACACGCTAGGTGAGTATTTTCCTCAGTGGACCTGATGGTGGATAATACGGTGAACATCCATAGCTTTAAATACACTACATTCTCACAACTTTTGTAAATTTGTTCAATAAATATTTTCCCAATGCATTGCTATTAGTTTTTATCACATTTTAGCAGATTCCACTTGAGGTTGTACTGATTCAGTGTTTTAAATTCTTTGAAAATATTCTCACCTATAGTCAGTCTGCAGACTGTTCACGTAGGTTAGCTCTTCAGTCACTTCAACACAGCGTTGGCTCCCAAACCAACAACTGAGTAGTATTGGTAACATCTGTTAATTCATCAAGAGGCAAGGAAAACCACTGAAAAGCATTTGCCTTGTTTTTTAATGGGCTATTGAAGCTGCTCCGATGTCTTTACCATTTCAGGCCGTTGTTCTTGCCAAAAGGTAATAATCTGAAGCAAGTTTACTTTGAGGACATGATGTAAGTCATATCAGTAAGTGATTTTCCATGCTGGGCTAACAAGTGAACCGCTCAGAAACCTTTTTTTTTTTTTTTAAATTTCTTAATCTTTTTTTAAATTGAAACATATATAAGGGACATAAAATATTAGTTTCAGATATACAGCATAATGAATCGATAGATGTGCGTATTGAGAAGTGATCACCACAGTAGGTCTAGTTAATAGCCATAGAATATTTTTCTTAAGGAAACATTAATCAGTTATTAGAGTTGTCATGCGTATCCAGAATATAATACAGAAAGTGAGAACACAACACACATACTTTGCACCTAGGCTATTTAAGTCAGAAGGTGCTGACAGACTATACTGCCTCAGTATTTTCATTTTAAATACCTCAGACCATTACATTAACTATAATTAGAGACTTTAGGTGAGTCAAAACATTACTTAAGTATTTCACTTATTTAGGGGCGCCTGGGTGGCTCAGTGGGTTAAAGCCTCTGCTTTCAGCTCAGGTCGTGATCCCAGCGTCCTGGGATCAAGCCCCACATTGGGCTCTCTGCTCAGCGGGGAACCTGCTTCCCCCCTCTCTCTCTCTGTCTACCTATGATCTCTCTCTGTCAAATAAATAAATAAAAAATCTTTAAAAAAAAAAAAAAAGTATTTCACTTATTTGGGAAAGAAGCCCAGGATAGGTCTCAAACCCAGGCAGTGTGGCAACAGCAGCCTTTCGGAACACCATCCCCTCCTACATATACTGAGCCTCTGGATGAATTCTTAGCAAATGTCCCAATTTTCATTTCTTATTTCTTAGGGCATGAGAGGCAGCCCGGGAAGAACAGGACTGGTTGGGTCTCCAGGTCCTCGAGGAGCCAAGGGGTCATCAGGCCTCCCAGGAAGCCCAGGGGTCCCAGGCCCAAAGGTACTATAACATTTTCTTCTGATAGATGAGCAGCACCATTGACAAACATCTTGTCCCTGAGTTCATTGGCTAGGTCACAGGATGGTAAGGTTAATGGTTTTTAATAAATTTGATCAATAGTAAAAAGACATTAGGAAAAAAAGGAAAGTGTGTGGCCTGGACATTCTCCTCTCCTGTGATAACCATGGTACATATAATTGCCAGAACAACTCATTAATTCAGTATTGGCAATGCTTTAAAAGGTGCTCTTTGACTCATTCTGTTTCTTCTTTCCTGTCATCCTCTGTCTCCTCCTAAAAAGAGAAATCTTATTACTTCCAGATACATACTTTCTTAGAAATACTTCCCATTCCTCTGAATCTGAATCTACCCAACAGTTCATAAATCTGATAGGAGTAGAGCTTATTTCTTAGAGTCAAAGTGATCATCATTAAATCTTGCATTAGCAGTCATTGAATGGAGTATTGTGCATTCAATAAGGCTTTCTAATCAAAACCTGATTTAGAGCTATCTCAATGCAGAATTGACCCCTACAACCAAGAGATGACTCCAGTGTCTAAAGCAATTTTATAAAAGCCAGGGATTAAGATGTTGGCACCCTCATCATTATCACCTCTTTATTTGATTTTCATAGTTTCAGTTCTAAAGAATGTTCAGGTATTCTGACCCATATGGGTAAACTGGAAATGACTCATCCCTTTCCACTAAAATTCAATGTAGCTGAACCAGTGCTAAAACCAGAAAGTGAAATAAAATTCCTATCTCTTAAGTATGACCTGACAATAAGAAGGATCCATATTTGTCAAGTCTCAAAGCTGTGTCTTTGTTTCCAGACAGTGAAGGATAATTTGCTAATCTTAAAGAATCTTTGATCAAAATCTACCAACCTTCATTTTTTATTAACCTAACTCTAAACTCCTCCTGATTATTATTTTTAGACATGGTGTGAAAGATATTGCAACTTTCATTTCAAAAATAAAATAAAAATGAATTTAGAAAACCCTTAACTTTTACAAATAAAACAGTAGTGCTTAAGTATATCTTTAAAGTGACATTTTAGGAGATGATAGGAATATGTATGAAAGGGAATCCTGGGAAACAAGTACTAGAAATTTCTTAATGATAGGATTGAAAAGGTAACCATGGTAAAAGCCAAGGCTCACACACTTCAGGAGACCCTGCTCTGTTTCTGGTATCAGCTGAATCATCTCTGTATGGTGAGGAAAACACAACAAAATAATACTGATTCAAATAAAATACAAATTCCATAATATATAAACACCCCACCCACACACGCACCACCTCTCACTATTCTCTCTTTAGCCCCACTATCCTTCCCCTTTCCCTATTTTTTCCACACTTATGGCCACAGTCCCTGAAATTTTCTTTCCCCACTGTTACACTTCTTGCTTATTATAATCAATTACTTGTGTGAAAAATATTGGTAGGGAGAATGACCATGCAGAATTTGATTTCCCCAGTGCCTTGTACTTTTGCCTAAGGATGGACCTGTATTGGGGTTTCATTTAAAACACAGTATGCTTATAGATTCTAAAGTCAAGATCACCTTTCTTTTTTTTTTTTTTTTTGTCCATAGGGTGAACAAGGGCTACCTGGTCAACCTGGAATTCAAGGTAAAAGAGGTCACCGAGGAGCACAAGGTGATCAAGGACCATGTGGAGAGCCTGGTCTGAAAGGGCAGCCTGTATGTGCCAACTCAGAAATTCACTAAGTATTATTATTTTATAGGCCAGGCCACCATTGCATAATAATGATTATCCTGTCCATTCACATTGCAGGGAGAACATGGTGTTCAAGGTTTGACAGGTTTCCAAGGATTCCCAGGCCCCAGAGTATGTTTACACATTTTCTGCTATTCATCAGAAAGATGTCAAAATACCAGTATTTAGTCTCTGACTTGAGTCTCTGACAACCTATTTCCTAATCTGCAAAATTTCTGTTCATAGAGTTATATATTTGAATTTTGAAATTAAATATTAATATAAAATTTTACATAGGTGTATATTTTCCTACCAATTTTAAGAATAACTCACCTCTGTCCCCTCACATTCCATTTTCCCAAGCATTTTAATTTGAAAATGCTCAAACATACAGCAAAGTTGAGAGAATGAGTAAAAACCCATATACCTCTTACCTAGGTTCCACCATAACTTTTTACTGGACTTGCTTTATCATGACTCTATCTATCCTTCTCTCCCTCTCTGAATTCATTTTGATGCACTTCAAAGTAACTTGCATAGTTCAGAACAATTCCTCCATAGTACTTCAGCATGTACATCATTTTTTTTAAGAACCAACTCAATAGATTATTATAAGATTATTTCACTTGTAAAATGTTCATATAGAACGAAAGATTTTGACTTTTTATTTTTATTCTATTTTTAGGGTCCTGAGGGAGATGCTGGCATTGTTGGAATATCAGGTCCTAAAGGTCCTATTGGACAGAGAGTAAGTATAAAGTCATTCTACTTGCCGGGAGATTGTGATTCTTTGCTTATTTTAGGAATTAGCATTAAGAATTCTAAAATTAATATACTCCAAATTAATAACTTAATAAAATGACTGTAAAGATAGAAACTCAGGGGCGCCTGGGTGGCTCAGTGGGTTAAAGCCTCTGCCTTCGGCTCAGGTTGTGATCCCAGGGTTCTGGGATCGAGCCCCACATCAGGCTCTCTGCTCAGCAGGGAGCCTGCTTCCCCCCTCTCTCTTTCTGCCTGCCTCTCTGCCTACTTGTGATCTGTCTGTCAAATAAATAAATAAAATCTTTAAAAAAAAAAAAAAAAAGAAACTCATTAGATCCCATGCAAATGTTCTCAGCCTTTTACAGTTCATATATTAATTTGAGCAAAAGACCCTAGAGACCACCCATCTTCCCTGTTCTTACTTTAGAAAATACATATCAGAATTAATGTTGATACTGGATAATGTATTTATTAACTCACATTAGGAGCAAAAACATAAAGCAGTTTCGTGTTATAAGCATTAATGCAACCAGAGACCAGAGACCACCCCCATGCACCACTTGGAGGAGGCTTGTCTAGAACCAGAACTCCTCACACCACATTTTGAAGAATATTTCCCAATAGCTATGTTTTCCCAGCTCAGGGGTAGCTATCCCTGGAGAGTGATGAGGAACTGCTTAAAGAGTTGAGAATGTTGGTGTCTGAAGAATTCCATTAGCTGTTTAGTACCTAGAATTGCAAAGTGTAGCAAATATAAGTAGGGATAGATAAGCCATCAGCAGTTACTGGTTTTTGGTTTTTTGTTTTGTTTTATTTTGCTTTTTGTTTTGTTTTTGCTTTCATTAACCAGTCTCCTAATTGATGAGATGATCTGTAAAACTGGAAAAAAAAAAAAAGTGATAAAATGTCGAACAGTGGTTTGACTGTAGCAGTTGCACCCCCTTGAGTAATAGCGACTATAGGGACAAAGGTGGAGACAGCAAAGAGAAGAAGGAAAGTGGTCCAGAAGCAGGAGAAAAGAATCTCGAAGAACTATACAGCTGAAAATCAGTGTCTTGTGCAAAATATTAAATGAACAGTCAAATTTTTTAAATACTACACTTCTTCTCCAACTCTTACAATAAATTATTTTCAGTAACACAAAGGTCAATGTTGCCCTGAGAAATGTTTGTTTAAAGACCCGCCTCAACATTTCTTCAGATGCAAATTTATTAGTTATTTTTATGATTCCTGAAGAACCGCGGAAAGTTGGTGCTTTTATATGAGGCCCAATTCTTGATTATCCACAGGTGAGTTATATGTGGAACGCCTCCTCTTTAATAAACGTCGCTTTTAAGTTCTTACATATATTAAGTTCCCTACTAATTAAATCCTTTCACTGTAGTTTTATTAAGCTTTCTCAATTAATTAGTCCTTTCTTGATATTTGGCTGCCTGCCTAACATCTGTCCTAAGCAGAATCTTACTAGGCACTGGGTTTCTGTAGGCCAGGGTCTGAGCCCTATCCTACTTTACAGCTCCAGAAATTTTATCAGTTCACCAATAATAAAGTTCTGGTAACTGCTCATGAATATTAATTTATAATTGCAGATATCTCTTGCTGAGTCATTATAAAGACAAGTGAAAAGTCATGATAGGTTAATAACTTAGCAAAAAAGCTATTATCTACCAGTGTTCAGTCTGTGTCCCTTCTCTCATTTAATCCTGATAAAAATCCTGTGAGAGATGCCATCATCCCCATTTTTCAGATGGGGAAACTAAGTCTCTGAAAGGTAATTTGCTCAAGGCCATACCTGGCTAGTAAGTAGAAGAGCCAAAATCTGAATTCACAGCTGACTGGCCAAATAATATGTTATAAGGTTGCCTGCTAATTGTTTAATTAGAATATAGAATGGATATTAAGTGGCCTAGTAACTAGTTCTTGCTCAACAATCAATAAATACTAGATGATTAAATAAATTAATTGAAGTAGGAAATCTGGATTAATTTTTCTTCATTTCAAAGATGTTTTTATGTAGTTAACTGGACCAACCGTTAAAATCATAACACCTCAGGCTCACCTGGGTGACTTAGTTGATTAAATGTCTGACTCTTGGTTTCAGCTTAGGTCATGTTGTTAGCATTGTGCGATGGAGCCCTGCCTCATGCTCCATGCTGGGCATGGAGCTGGCTTAAGATTATCCCTTGCCCTCCTCCTCTGCCCCTTCCCCACTACCTCTCTCTCCCTCTCTAAAAATATAAAATAAATAATAAATAAAATCAAAACACTTTGTATTTCAGACACATTTAGATAAGCATAACACTTTTTTTTGCTGTTTGGTCTACCATTTTCTAGAGTTCATATATACCTCTCCGTTCTTTTAACAAATCACTATTTTAGAGTCAGATCATGGTCCAGTTCATTAAATTAAAGCTTTGTTGACTTTTTTTTCAGTGATAAACCAATCTAGGGCTTAAATTTGATTAGTTTATGAATCAACTCTCTCTTTTTTTTTTTATCGTGTTATGTTAGTCACCATACAGTACATCATTAGTTTTTGATGTAGTGTTCTATGTCTTGATTTGGTTGTAGATCTTTGAGATTTGGGGACCATATTTACAAATTACCACTTAAAGTCAGTCTTTGTATTTAAAAGTGATTCTAAGCTATCTGTGAATAGACTTTATAACATAATGATCTCAATTGCTAGTATTTTCTGTACCAGGGCAGGAGTTGGATAAAGAGAAAGCCTATTAGATACTTACATTTAAGAATTCAGGTTAAGCATGAGCCAGAAAGACTGAAATTTGCTGCAAATGGGAGTGGGAGTGGAGGTTGAGGGAAAATAAGTACAACAAGTATTTTGTATTCATAAAGAAATAGTAAGTCAGACAGAGAAAGGGAGATACAGCATGATCTTACTTGCATGTAGAATCTAAAAAATAAAACAAGCCAACAAAACAAAATTGAAGCAGATACATAGATATAAGGAAACAAATTATTGGTTCCTAGAGGAGGGGAGGGGTTGGGGGGCGGGCAAAATGGGTGAGGAGAATTAAGAGGTACAAACTTTCAATTATAAAATAAGTAAGTCCTGAGGATGTAATCTATACAATAGGAAGTGTAGTCAGTAATATTGTAATAGCATTGTATGCTGTCAGATAGTAACTAGACTTAATGTGGGGATCATTTTATAATATATAAAAATTTTGAGTCATTGTGATGTACACTGGAAACTAATAAGATATTGTAAGTGAGTTACACTTCAATTAAAAAAAAGATAGCTTCCATACATAGTTTGGGAAGAATTGACCAGACTGAGCTTATTCAAGGTTATCTTCATAATCAATAACAGCTTACAGTTTCAAAATCATTTTTCACATTTAAGTCTCAAAATGGCCCTATGATACAGACAATCATATTTAACAGATGGAGAAACTGAAGTTAGTCACATATGATGCTCTTTGTTTCTTTCCCATGCCTTCTCTCAATTCCATGCTGCAAGTCACTCAGACATCTCCTTCAACCTCCGTAAGGAAAGTTATTCAAAATTTTGTTCACCATTCTATGTAGTCTTTTTTATGTAAAGTACTTGCATTTTTTATGTAATAACCCACATGTAAAATGGCATCGTTAAAGTTAACACCACACAAAAATTGTATTGCTGATTTAGCAGTTTGTTAGAAATTACACAGATGTAACTCTTCTGATAGGAATCTGTAATAACATATAGAATTGTGTCACATACGGCAAGTCAAAAGTACTATGATTTCTTTTGATATTATTAGATTTTCTACTAAAAACTGGAATTATGTGGACATGGACTATTTTACTGTTACACAAGAAATTTTCTGGAATTTTTCTGCATTATACTGGCAGTGAGACTGACTTGATTTTCTTTTACCTCAACAGGGAAACACTGGCCCCTTTGGCAAAGAAGGTATAATAGGCCCAACAGGTAGAACTGTAAGTTTGTTACAATATAGGTCTTCCTTTTCTTTTTCATATTCTTGTTTTTCCCTCTTTAATCCTATTTCTAGAGCAATCCAAAAAGGATTACTCTGGGTATTTGAGAAGCCAAGGGCAAAAATAGATGTACATTTTCATCTAGAAGGTGATTCCTAAGAGCTTAGAGACCATATGTGTACTGAAGAAGGCGTATATAGTGAGATAAACACTAAAACTGGAGTTGAGAAAGGAAAGTAGACCTGGAGCAGGGGAGAAGGGGCTAAGCACCATTAGTATAGATGTGATCACTAAAGCAATAAAAAGAATCCGTTTTCTGAAGGAGAAAGTGTAACAAAAAAAGTGCAGACAGCCAAGATCCGAATCTTTGGAAGTGCCCACTCACTATAAAGAAAAGAGATAGTTTGTGGGAATACCAGGAAAAACAGAAAAGCACAAGGTTCAGCTAAATGAGTTTCAAGTAAGGAGTGGTTAACAATGATCTTTAAGAAAATAAATTATAGTAGAAGATAAAGTATAAACTGCAATAAGGAAGGAAGTAAATATAAATATTTAATAACTTTTCTCAAATTCCTATACAGACTTTTAAAGTAGGAATTATCATTTCTATTTAAGACATGGGGAAACAGATTAGGTTCACAAAGGTTCACCTAGTTAATTCAAGGTGGTACAGCTAGTGAATTACATAGGTGATGTTTCTTCAGCTCTTTCTGCCCCCATCCAAACTGTGTCTGGAGAGGACACTGAGACAGTTAGTAGAGGCCAGTGCCTTTAGAAATCTGAATATGAAATAAAACAGAAAAATAAGACAATGGTTGGCAGAGTGGTCAGGGGAGAGTTTTACAATACTAATAGTAGTGTAAACATACAAGAGAAAGAACCCAGTAGGTAGGGACAAATTGAGATTTGGAGAGGAAAAAGGTATTCCCTACAGGGAATCAATATTTTGAATCCTTTGAAAGCATTATTATGGAGAGACACAGAGTCTTAATATATAAAATGGAATGCTTTAGGTATAAACAATATTCTCTTTCATAAATTAGGAAAGAATTTCCCACCAAAGCTGTTGAATTTTTGATTTTACAAATGAAAAGTGTAACAACATTTCTCTAGATTTTCAGCATTTACCACTCAGAGCTATATAGTCTAAGTGGGAGATTGTAAGTGGGAGAATTCTCTGATTTTGGTGGGTGGTTCTTCAGCAAGCTAAGAAACACATACTTGTGATTACTGAATAATTGTTCTCCTCTGTCAAAAAATGTGAAATATTAATTAGTCAAGGGAACTATAATAAAGAAATGGCTCAATTAAAATAACTTTTATGTATAGCTAGTTCTTAAAGATCCTTATGATATTCACCATGCCCATCAAATATTTTCCATGTTCCATTTTTTCCATTCTAAAAAGAGTCTTCTAAGAAAAGTCTACTATGAAAGAATAAGCACTTGAGAATGGCAGATACTTTGTGAGAGAAAAAAAATAGTGGTGGGGGATGAAAGATATGCTTTTCCAAATAAGGAAACATTACTTTTAAGTCATTGTAAATGAGACTATATGGTAGCACAAAGGAATAAACAAATAGATGAGTGTAAATAGGCTAGAGCCCAGAATTAGATCTCAGAATATATAGGAATTTAATCGTAACAAAAATGTTATATCAGGATGATTGTGGCTCTTAAGTTAATAGGAACCCTGAATCAAACTGGTTTTAATAAGGAAATTTATATCACATTAAGGGAAGCCCAGAGGTAGGAAGGGCTTCAGATTTGGTTAATTTAGTGACTCAATCATGTTATCCAAGACCAGGTTCTTTCCATGTCTCTACTCTGTCATCCAGAGTGTTAGCTTCATAATGAAGCTTCTATAACTGTAATTTCTCAGCAATTAAATCCAGATACAATTATCCAAAGTGAAAACTGATCTACAGCCCTATCTTGAGAAAAAAATAAAGCTTTATTCCAGAAGTCTCCCATTGCATTTTTCCTCATGTCCATTGATCAGCCACATGCCCATTCTTATACCACTGACAGTGGAGATGGAATTATTTTTAGTCCCACTGTTGCTGTAAGAAATTGGAACCATATTTCACCCAACTTTTTTTTTTAACTTTTTTTTAAGACTTTAAATTATTAAAAAACTTAGAAAGCTAAAGTGTAGCTTTAAGGTTGAGAAGACCTTTTATATAAGAAAGGAAATCCTAAAACTATATAATAGAACAGAATATGTGTTCATTTCAAATTTTTTTAATTTTGAATGGGAAAAGATTCCATAAACAAAATTAATATAAGTTGGGGGAAAGCAATTGCAAAAATATATAAAGACTTTATGTGTAAAGAGCTCTTACAATTTGGTATGAAAAAGATAGAAAACTCAATAGAAAATTGAAGAACAAATCCAATAATTTTTTGGAAAGATGCTCTCCTTACTTAGAAATGCAAATTAAAGTAATAACAAGATATTACATCTAACCTCTCAGAAGGGGATTAGGGAGAACAGTAGTAGTAGAAATGTGAATTATAGCCTTCATGGAAAAAGATATTTGTTAAAATATAAGTGCATATACCTTTTGACCAATCAGTTCCACTTAGAGAAATTTGTGCAATAGAAATTAAGCACTCAGTGTACACTAAGGAAAGTTTACAAAAATTTTTTTCACAGTACTGGATGTAGTGGCAAAACATGAAATCCCATGTTCATTTGTAGAAGAATGGTTGTGTAAATCGTGGCCTAGCCATTTCATAGAATACTATGCAATTATTGAAAACAACCGGTTATATCTAGTTTAGCTGCCTTGTGGCTGTTCATGATGTATTGTTAAGTGTGAAAAATCTGATGCATAGAAGAGTATATATCAGTTTTATAAAATATAACCAGTCACCCCATACATACATAAATATATTTATCAATATTTGCTTAGGAAAAAAGGTATGAAAAAACGTACATACCAAATTGTTAATACCGGGCTGGAGGTAGACTAGGGCATTAAAAGCAAGTTCTATAAAGGTATCTTAACAATTCGTTTCTGAAAGTTAATATCCCAGTTTAAAAGGAGTTTAGAACAATCAGGAAACAAATAAGAACTGATCAATGGTGAAATAATGAGATCATAATTTTAGCCTGCAAGATTAACAAAGAATGATAGTACATGGTGTGTGTCAGAAGTCATAAACCCCCATATTGTGCAGGCATGCATGCATACTCAAATAAACTTTCTTTAGGACAATTTTTATAGACTACAAGGATATTTGTTGCAGTGTTAGCATGACCAAAATTAGAAATAATCTAATAGGAAATTCAATAAAAATATTATTGTTTATTAAGCACTAAATAAACATTATAATTGTATGGAAGAATGTGGATTGATGTGGAAAACACTTATAACATATTGTGAAAGTGTAAATTCAGGTCTCTGAAAAGACAAATAGTACTATCTCGTTTTTAAAATAAAAAATACATATATAATTTCCACAAGGATGAAAACAAAAATACTAACAGATTTTTTGAACAATAGGTCCATCTAATAATAGACTATACTTTCTCTTCAAGTGTACATGGAAAAATCACTGAAATAGACCATATTTTGAATCATAAAAAATTGTTTACTAAACCTAAAAGAACTGAAGTCACACAAGGTATGTTCTCTGGCCATAATGGAATTAAAGTAAAAACTGGTAAACTGGAGAGATAATAAGAAAATCTCCAAACACTTGCATTTTTAACCATGTACTTCTTAATAATCCATGGATCAAAGAGGAAATCTCAGGGAAAGTTAGAAAATAATTAAAACTGAATGTTCTTGTATACAACATACCAAAGTTTGTGGGATGTAGCTCAGAAGGAGGAATAGAGAAAATGAAAGAAAAGGAGGACATCACCCTAGAAACAAGGTTTTCAAAGGCTGAGGTAAACAAATATTAGAAGAATTTAAGCTGGTAAATTCCCTTCTAGATAGCTCTGTATCTGATTATCAGATCTGCTGTTTCGGCTTCACTGAGTGCTTGTTGCCCCTGTCTAACTTTGTGCATAAGGTGATAAATCAATACCTTGTTTTTGTTTGTGTTTTGCTTTGCTTACCTTAGGGAAAGGAAACTAGAATTTATATAAATTTGCTAAAGAAGGCTTGCTAGATAGAAAAAATAAAAACAGAGGTTACCGTGTTTCTGTATATAGCCTCAACTACATTTGGTAAGTAACTGTCAGTAGCACTAAAACAACATTTTTTGTTTTCTTGTAGGGACCCACAGGTGAAAAAGGCATTAGAGGTGAAACTGTAAGTTTAAATTTCTGGTTATGTTATCACTTGTCACTAGGCTACCTAGGTTCCATAAAAGCAAGGACCTTGTTTGGGGTTTTTTCATGATTATGTCTCTAATACTTGTGGAATAAAAATAAAATCAGAATTTTCAGGAAGTAGAACTAATCTAAGTGGTACATTGTCGTGGGACCCGAGTACCCCCCCACAAAACATGTTTAAGAGCCTGCCAATCAAATTCTTCCCAGGCCCTGTGTGAAATGGCATATTTGCCTTGTCGAGCATCAGGCATTTGCTTTGTGAGCCTTCTACAACAGTCCTGGAGTGAGAGCACCACCAAGTTGCCTTGGCGGGGGGGTGCGGGGTTATACCCACTATGTCCAGTCAGTGCCCAAGAGGTGCCAAGCAGAAGCAAATCGTTAGCTTTGCAGCCAATTGGAAACAATTGTGGGAGGGTGGACAAAAGGTACATAGCACGTTCTGGCTCTATATGGCTTATGCTGGCACTATTTCCTACTTTTCTGGGATGCCATTTACCCCAGTTAAAGAAGATATTTTGTAAAGGGGACACTTTTCCAGCAGAGATTCTGCTGAACTTACTAAAGCTCCAGCTTAAACAGAGCGCAGGCATGAAGTGAAACCAAGTACAGAAGGCAAATAAGAATAAACTTGAAGGTCGCAGTAAAATCCTGCTTAATAAGTAATGAAATTATATTGACAGCTGATATTTTCTCTTTTCACCATAGGGTATTCTTGGGGCTCAGGATAAATAAGTTGCAGTTATGTTAATTAGCTGAAGAAGGGAAATTGAGTGATTTTAGATAGTCTAAGAATCCCAGAGGGATCAAAATAGATTTTATTTTAAGATTTTATTTTTAAGTTCTCTCTACACCCAACATGAGGCTTGAACTCCCAACCCCGTGATCAAGAGATGCATGCTCTACTGACTGAACCAGCCAGTGCCCACCCCAAAACAGATGTTTTTAATTTGCAGAAGCATGCCCTCATATTTTCTCCGGGGACTTACTCTAGCAGAAAGCAAGGATGACTGCACACAGTGAAGTCATATGCCCCAGGAGGAGTGGAAAGGGGAAAGGAAATTACTGGTGAATGAATTAGAAAACATTTGAGGGGTTGGGACATGATAGTTGTCTTTAAACATTTGAAAGGAAGAGGAAGAATCTGTATAATATGAGTGACTCTCCATGATATATTTTAAATTGTTTATTTGTTGAATTGAATTTTCCATTTCTGTGCTTAACTCCCTGAGAGACAGTGAGCTCCATAAGAGTGTGAAGTACATTTAATACTCCCTAATTTCCAGCCTGTCACACAACTTAGCACATAATTTATACAGAATAGATACCATTAACTAAATGGATGGAACATTAAGGCTGATTTCAACTCAATATAATAATAAGCCAATATAATAAGGAACCGCTTTATTTTTTTAAGGTTTATTTACTTATTTTAGAGAGGGGATAGAGAGCATAAACAGGAGGGGCAGTGGGAGAGGGAGAATCCCAAGTAGACTTCGTGCTGAGTGTGAAGCGTGGAGCTCCGTGCAGAGCTCTCTCTGAGCAGCGTTCCAAGCGGGGCTCAATCTCAGGACCCTGATATCACAACCTGAGCTGAAACAAAGAATCTGCCACTCAACCGATGGTGCCATCCAGGGTCCCCAATAATGGGACTATTTTAAAACGAGATTGTTTTGCAAGATAGTGAATGCCTGTCAGTAGAAGCCTAATGACTATCCTTCTGAGTTACTGAACTGGTAGTCCTCTACTGAGTAGGGAACTAGAATTTATACATCTAAAGCCCCTTGCAGCTCTAAGAGTTTATGATTCTAATAAAAGAAAAGTAAGTAGACATCCCATAAAAGAACAAAGAAAGGTACAGAACATAAAGAAGAGTTCTTTAAAGTAGAGGCGAGATCATGTCAAGTCTGATTCTTATTCTGAATCCATGTACACCTCTCATTCTTCATCACTGGCAGTGTTGTCCAGATCACCCTGATGTCTCCCCTGGTCTCCTGACTTCTTTGAGTTCCTTCCACTTTTCCCTACTATAGTTCCTTCTCTGTAGCAACTAGAGTGATACCATTAAATCATAAACCAGATTATATCACCCTCCTCTTGAAAACCTTTCTATGACTCCTTGCACTGAGAATAAAGTCTCAATTCCTTACTTTAGTCTACCATACCCTACAAGAATTAGCTCCAGTTTTCCTCTCCAGACTCATGATGTAATTCCTTTCCCCTTCCTACTGTGCACACTTCCTTTTTATTCTTTGAAACTGCCTTCATTTTACTTAGAAAATTCTTTCATCTGCTCTCCACATGGCTAGTTCTTATCTCATTCTTCAGGTCTATGCTCAAATACTATCTCGGAGAAGCCTTGCATCATCATTTAGTCTCATTATTCCTGGTCATTCTCTTTCACAATATCCTGTTTTGTTTTCTTTGTAGTAGTTAGCAGTATTAAAAATTATTTTTCTGTCTCCTCTGCTAGAATATAAACTACATGAGATCAGGGAACTTTGTCTAATACACTGGTTATCAGTATCCAGAAAAAAATCTACCATGTAATAGATAATATTTGAGAAAAGAATAACTAAATGAATACTATTCCATAAAATTAAAAGTCATGTTATGGCTGGTAAAGTAGCATTTACTGACTTAACATACTTATTAGTCTTTTGCTCTGTAGATTACCATAGTTCCCTTCATAAATAAAGTGCAAACTCCTAGTACACAAGATTGGGAGAGGAGCAGAGTGGTATTTAGTATAGGCAATAAAATTAGCTGTTGAAAAAAGGATTAACTGGCACATTAGAATTTACTGGTTTTATTGTTAATTAACTGGTACTAAATATCTTTTTATCACTTCTTTCTCTTTGATCCCACTATGGCTTAAGGAACTTTAAAAAAGTAATCTTTTAATTCCTAGAAATCATCTGCATTAACTTTATAGAATGTATAATTTAAACCATACTCTGCTTTCATCCTATGGAAAAGCTTAGTAACATTTCTGATATTCTCATTAGGATTTTTTTCAGTATTTTCTGCAGGTTTGTTTTCTTTAAGGGAATGGTTTAACTACCTACCTATAGACTTCTAGTTAATTATTATGTTTCCAAATATATCCTCAAGGGGGTCAACCTCAAATAATATGGGGCCTCCCATATGCCCAAAATGGGACATTTTTGGAATGAATTTTTATTAGCCAAGATCTATTATATTGAGACAAACATGATACGTCACTCTTCATAAAAAAATCAGAAATATAAGAATATATCAAGCAGGCTTTATAAATCTTATTTTTTTTAAATCTTCCATGAAGCTGGCATAAGAATTTATAAAGCTATGCCATTTTATACTAAGACCAAATCATTATTCAATGCCTTTAAAAAAAAAAGTTACATCTCATTATATAGTATATGAAATATATATCTTTTAGGATAAATTTGGGTTTCCTGGCTCGGAAGATTTTATGTTCTACAGTTTAAGGTTATAAACTCTAGTATTGGTCCCAAATAGGTCCTCTCCACTGCTGAGAAAGTTGTTTCTGTATTGCCGGATATTAAAGAGTGACTTTTTCCTTTCTATTCTATATGTGTTCCATATCTGCCTGCCTTTGGTATATATATTCTAAACTGAGCCAGAGTTTTATGACATCCTGGGAAGGCTTCCTAGCATATAGCATGTAGAACTCTCTCCTCTTCCCCTGCTTCAAAACTATCATGTTAATGCAGATTAATCTTTAAAAGTTGTAAAAATTTCCTGGTTTCCATGAGACACCAAACACTTTCAGAACATGATTAATTTATGAAGTAAGTAATGCATAAAAAAAAAGATCACCAGAAATGATACAATTAGTAGAACAATAGAATTTTAACTCATAACAAAAATAATATCCTAGTGTCAATCATCTGAAAAGGGTTTTGACAAAATGTCACAACTTGAAACATATAGCTTAAAGCCACAGAAGTGGAAAAAATAGAGAATAATCTCAGCATTTAAATTTTTAGATTAGTTGTCTCATTTTTGTAGCATATTATTTAATGAAAATCAATAAAATGTTGAAGAATACAATTGATATTTTCTCACATAGTACCTCTAAGTTCATGTGTCTTCACAGTTCTTGATTAGCAGAATTATCTTATTTGCCTCCAGTTTGAAAGGGAGGAAGATGCCTTATAAGGAAAAGCTAAGTTATGGGAAAATATGTCTTAAATATTATCAAATTAAGAACTTAAAGTATATATGTATATGATTTTTAAAATCCATAGATAGCATAATTCATTCAAATAATTATCAAACTCTTTTAATTCAAGGACATACTTCCTTACATTCATACAAACTTCAAATTTAAAATTCCCAACTTGCATGCATGTGGCTACCTTCTTTCTTCAAATACAACATATGAAGGAAAAAAATTGATAAAATGTTTGAAAAATCACAATTTTAAAGTGAATCTTAGGGATATATCTTCACCAAACCTTCTTACAGTTGAGATATCTGAGATCCAAATGTGCAGCAAATCACTCAAGGACATGCAGCTAATGAGGTACAGAGAAAAGATCACAGCCCAGGTCTCCCAATTCCTGTAACTATTTCTATTAATTATAGTGCTTCTCAGAAAATAAGCTTTAGGAGCAACTTGGATAAGAAGATGGTATAGACAGATAGATGCCTCTCACCTACATTAAGAGTAGCTCAGCCATTTATTCGGCAGATTCCACATGAGTAGATTCTTAATTTTTAGTTATCCTCTGTGCCTTATTATTCACTGATTCCATTCTAAGCATATTACTTCTAATAAATCTTATTTAATATTACTAAATTCCCAATTAAACCCTCTAAATCAGTGGTTCTCAACGAGGAGACATCCCCTGCCCCCAAACCACACACATACCACAGGAGACATTTGGCAATATGTAGAGACATATTTAATTGTCACAACCGGGGAAAAGGGAGAGTTGCTAGTCGCATTTAGCGAGTAGAGACTGGGGATGCTGCTGAACATCCTATAATGCAAGGTTCTCAATTTATAAATGAGAATAAGGAAGCTCTGTATACCTAAGCCTGCCTATGAAGATTATGAAACTAAGTCAAGATTGCATTTACGTAACAGCGAAGTCTAACATATTCAAGTTCAAGGATGTGCACTTATCAGTATTTTTAAGGAATAAGAAAAAATATGTTACCTTTGGAGGATCAAATGTAAATTCTGGGATTAAATGGAAAGAGTGTCTATTTCCAATAGTAGTGCTTTGACTATGGCCAAATTATCACTAGAAGCATTCACATTAATTTTGTTTCCCTTTAGGAAAGTAACACAGACAATCATAGTTTTATTATAAACTGCTTCTATTATAAACTGCTTTAAATACCTTTTTCTATAATATCTAGAGAGAGTTACTCACTTTTTCTTATTGGTGAGCTAAAGGGATAGAAAAGAACTAATAAATGTTATATTGTTATAATATTTTGTTTTACTTGGCTAATTGCATCATTCTATGTAGTTGTTTTCTTAAAGTTGTTTTGCCCTGTCTTGTTTGGTTACAGGTATTTCATTTGATCACATTTATAATGACTGGACTTGTTTTGGATAACAAGCTGAAAAGAAATCAATAAAGTCAGCAGTAGAATTAGCTTCTTCCTTTTATGATAAATTCCTCTTTCGAAGTCAAAGATATATGTTTTGTCCTGAACCACCAGTGAGATTTTGCAAATATCAAAATATGCTAAGTGGGGTGAAATGTCAACTGTTTTTTTACAATGTTGCTCCAGAACGGAGACACTTACACAGCCAAATTCATTCTGAGCCTGTATATATTTAAAGGTTATCTCCAATATAACATTTCTGTAATTTATCATGCAGCTTATGAGGTACAAGTTTCATACATTCTTTATTGTAAATTGTAATCATAAGTCATGCAAACCAAGAAATGTCCAGCAGGCATGGTACTGGAGTACTCTATCATTTTTAAGTTACTGTTGTTTGCTCTAGTTGTCACAGGATATTTAGAATCAATAGCTCCAGCAATACTTAATATAAGTCAAGCATAACATCAACTTTATTCAAATCTAAATAATTGTGTTTTGTCATCTGAAGATAAATTGTGTTTTGTCATCTTTTAACCATAATCTTAATTTGACTCAATGTCGTCTTACTATTCAGTTGATCATCAAATAAGTGAAATTCGGAGCATTCTTTTTTTAAGATTTTATTTATTTATTTGAGAGAGAGAGAGAGAGCACAAGCAGGAGGAGGGGCAGAGAGAGAAAGACAAGCAGACTCCCTGCTGAGCAGGGACCTGGATGGGGGGCTCAATCCTGGGACTCTGAGATCATGACCTGAGCCAAAGTCAGATGCTTAACTGACTGAGCCACCCAGGTATCCCTTGAGCAGACATTCTTTCTCTCTCTCTCTCTCTCTCTTTTTTTTTCACAAGCCACTTTATTTTTTTTTTATTAACATATAATGTATTATTGGTTTCAGGGGTATAGGTTTGTGATTCACCACTCTTACACAACTCACAGTACTCACCATAGTACATACCCTCCCCAATGTCCATCACCCAGTTATCCCCTCCCTCCTGCCCCCCTCCCCTTCAGCAACCCTCAGTTTGTTTCCTGAGATTAAGAGTCTCTTATGGTTTGGCTTCCTCTCTGGTTTCATCTTGTTTCATTTTTCCCTCCCTTCCCCTATGATCCTCTGTCTTGTTTCTCAAATTCCTCATATCAGTGAGATCATATGATAGTTGTCTTTCTCTGATTGACTTATTTTCTTAGCATAATACCCTCTCTTAATAGTGATTACTGTTGTTTCATTTTGAAAAATGTCAACATAACTTTTCACATTTTATTATATACATTTTAATTGTTCTAATTTCTAAATTAATACTAGTTAATTTTAATATTATGCATTCATTCAAAACAATTTTCACACACCTGCTACAAAGTAGTCACTATTCTTGTTCCAGAAAGTGCAAAGGTGACTAAGACACTCTTAAGGGTTCCTAAGGATTTTCCACCATGTTATGTACTAGGGAATGCAGAAGTGGTTTGTTGAGCAGGAGAGAGATGGCGGGGGAGGGGTGAGCAAGGTAGGTATAGAGTTTTAACTCTGGAAGAGGGATTAGAGTTAAACAGATGGAGAAGGTAAGGAAGAGCATTCCTGGTCAAGGAAATAGCACATGCAAGAGAAAGCTATGTGTGAATGAACTTTGAAGATTCAGAGATCCACAAGTAGTTGCTTATATATGGAGTGTAGGTGTGTTTGGGCGAATAAGCAGAGGTGAGGCCCAGATCTTGAAGAGGAGGCAGGGATGTACGTTGATTAAGAACATATTTTTTATCCAATTGACTTCAGTTTTATCCTAGCTCTGTCCTGTATTTGCTGATTGCCATTCTCTTAACTGAAATACAGCACACAACTTAGCATATAGTTCTCAGAAAGTGAGCACACGACTAAGCATGTAGTAAGTTCTCAGTAAATCGTAGCTATTACTGTTAGGAAGTTTATAATTTCTAGACAATAAAGAGCCATTGCATAGTATTAACTAAATAATGACCTAATGAGAGTTCCATTTTATAAATATAATTAAAACATAGTAGAGAGAATAAAGTCAGGACCTCAGATTAGGAGTACAAGCAACATGTGATGCCTTAGCTAGGGCTGCTACAACAAATTGCCATAGACTGGTGGCTTAAACAGCAAATATTATTTCTCTGAGTTCTAGAGGCTCTGAAGTCTAAGATCAAGATGTTGATAGGTTCGATGTCAAGTGAGGGTCTTCTTCCTGGTTTGCAGATAGCTGCCTTCTTGTTGTATCCTAATATGGTAAAGAGATAATTTCTCTAAGTCATTACCATTCATAAGGGCTCCACATGATCTGTTTACCTCCCAAAGACCCCACCTCCAAATGCCATCACATTGGAGATTGGGGCTTTAATATGTTAATGGGGATGACACAAACATTCAGTCTATAGCTCATGATTAACATTAAACTAAGTCACTGTGAAGATGGAGAAGTAGTATTTTGGAGAGATTTGGAGGTCAATTCAACAGTGTTGGGTAACCAAATTATAGGTGGATGTTGAAGGAAAAGGAGGTGTCTAAGAACACTAAAGTTTCATCTTTGCTGATAAGGTGGAGGCTAGGAATAACAAGAAAAACATACTTAGACAGTATTAACATTTTTAAATGTTGTATTTATAATTATTTGTTAAAACGAATAAATTCAGTTTCTAGTAATATCAATAAAACATGAAAGTAAATATCCAGCTTGTTCATGAATGTGTATGATAGTTGAGTACGAAGAGGGTATGACTTCAAAACAGTAAAACAACTTTGAATCTTATGACCTGCCTCACATGAAAGGCAATGATAGAGGTTGAATCTTAGTTGTCTTGTGTTTATATCAAACCAAAAGCATAAGATACTTGTATTGTGCTTTGTCTCCATTTCTTCTAGGGTCCCCAAGGGCCACGAGGTCAACCAGGACCTCCAGTGAGTGTATTTACATTTATATCTGTTTACTGTTGATGCTTATATGCCTTGCTTGGTTTAAGATCCCTACTGAAAAATCCTTTTTTAATTTGTCATGTTATAGGGTCCACCTGGAGCACCAGGCCCAAGGGTAAGTTTTCTTGGTTTTGTTTACTTTATCTTAGTATATTATATTAAAGCTTTTCAAAGCTTCTTCTAACTCCCTGTTAAAAAGTGTTTCTCCTCCCTACCTCTGGTCTTTTTGCTAATCTGATATAGAGTCTTCCCAGCCATAAAAACAAAATCTAAACCCCAGATTTGTTGTTTACAAAATAGGGATGGTCTCTTACTTTCTTGGGTGGATTTGAGTTTTATTTTATTTTATTTTTTTTAAGATTTATTTATTTGAGAGAAAGAGTGGGTGTGGGGGCAGAGGAAGACAGAGAATCGCAAGCCGACTCCCCACTGAGCACAGAGCCTGACCCAGAGCTCAATTCCATGACCATGGGATCATGACCTGAGCTAAAATCAAGAGTTGGATGCTTAACTGACTGAGCCACCCAGGTGTCCCATGAGTTTTATATAAGATGTAAAGCACACAGCACAGTGCCTGGCATAAGTGCTCAATAAAATACTAACTCCTTCCATTTTTCCCTACTTCTGAGTTCTGGCTCTCCTTTTTAAAATGTTCTTTTTCTACCAACCACTAATCTACTTCTTAGGCTTTATATGAATTCTTCTCAGTTACTGGTGGCTATAGAAGCCCTCAGACTTCTGTACTTGCTTGTTATCTATGACAACCCAGAGCTCTCTACTCCTATCTTTGAAGCAATGCTTCTGTTGCCTCCTTATTAACTGTTATCTCCTGGACTCTAAAGTTCCAAGTTTGGTTTCCCAGATGCTCTGCATTCACTCTCCTACTCAATAATCTATTTGTCTTCCTGCTTCCTCCAAGAGGTTTCCTCCATCCCCAACCTTCACCGATGCCCACTCCTACAGCAGCCTGGTCAAATACAGTGATCCTTGTTCAGATTTCCTGCTAAATAAGGTCCACCTAACGTTATCCCAAACAATGCCTAGTCCTGTGCTTTCTAGCCTTACTTATTTCCACATGCTGCTCTGATGTCGTTTGGATCTTTTGACAGTTCTAGTTGGCGGATCACTGTGGTCTATTCTGAACAGGCCAGGAACTCTTCATTTCTCTCAGCTTTTCATCAGGGCAAAGAATAACTTTCAAGCAAGATGCTATAGTAAGATTATCTCCTTGGAAACAGGAGATTCATTCTCCATGATTTTTAAAAATTACTGCCCATTTTTGGCCATCTGACTGGGGGACTGAAACCTTCCCTGGCATGAACATCAATAGGAATGCCTTTTTTTTTTTTTAAGATTTTATTTATTTATTTGACAGACAGTAGGCAGAGAGGAAGGGAAGCAGGCTCCCTACTAAGCAGAGAGCCCAATGCAGGGCTCGTCCCAGGACCCTGGGATCATGAATTGAGCTGAAGGCAGAGGCTTTAACCCACTGAGCCACCCAGGCGCCCCAGGAATGCCTTTCTTTAATCTTAAATTATTCTCTACTGTGGTCTTCCTCGCCACCCCCGGCTCTCCACAAAGCATGGATTACAAGTACCTTCATCAGTTTTCTTCTCATTTTATAATGACTTTGATGTAAGTCCTAAAAGACCACTGACAAATTAGAGATGTTTAGTGAAATTTTTCACATTGAAATACCAAACTTTGTGGCACCATAGCCCCGTCTCACTTGGAAAATATTTGCATGTGTTCCTATACAGCCAAATGAAGTAACGTGAGAGATTTTGCCCTGAACAAAATATGGATAAGAATATATACTGGAGTGCTGCTCTGCCTACTTGTGATCTCTCTCTCTCTCTGTGTCAAATGAATGAATAAAATCTTTAAATAAAAAAAAAGAATATATACTTTAAGGTGTTATTAGGAGGATTAAATAAGAAAATATATGTGCTTATCACATTATAGATAAATTTAATAAATTTTAGTTTCTTTATTTCCTTCTTTTCTTTTGTCTTCCTTCTTGGTCATTATGAAAGCTGGTTCCTTATAATATCTTTCTGGGATTTGCACAGTCTATTGTAGGAAGTGGCAGTGTAACCCTGAGAAGAAGACTTCTAGAGCAGAAGTCTAAAAGTCAGTGAAAAAATACCTATATGTTTTTCCTAAGGTCAACTATGGTCATACCTTCTTTGAAATTCTTCTTAATTCCTTCTCATCACACTGAAAGGTAGAACCGATCACTTCCCCTTCATATTGGTAATTATTTTCATGCCAGTATCTTTCCATTATGCGATTATAAACTCTATAAAGGTGGAAGCTATTTTTTTTTATTTCTCTTCCATTTAAGCCATTAATAAGTGTCTGTTGAGTGAATGAATAAATGAGTCCAAATAACAAGTTGCATCTCTTGGAAAATTTCAGTGGGAATCCTCCAAGATAAAATATTTCACTTGGAGGGAAATAATGTCTAGAATGGAATAGGATCATAGGATCATAGAATTAGAGAAACACAGTCTCTTAGTAATTTATCTAGCAATTATTTGAGACTGACTTGTGACTCATTAGTTAGTGATTCCTTAGGCCAGTTTATTGAGTCTTTAAAAAAAAAAAAAAAGCGGGGCGCCTGGGTGGCTCAGTGGGTTAAGCCGCTGCCTTCGGCTCAGGTCATGATCTCAGGGTCCTGGGATCGAGTCCCGCATCGGGCTCTCTGCTCAGCAGAGAGCCTGCTTCCCTCTCTCTCTCTCTCTCTCTCTGCCTGCCTCTCTGTCTACTTGTGATCTCTCTCTGTCAAATCAATAAATAAAAAATCTTTAAAAAAAAAAAAAAAAGCATTTGACAAAATACAGCATCTTTTCCTGATTAAAACTCTCCAAACTATAGGGATCAAGGGAACATACCTCAATATCATAAAAGCCATCTATGAAAAGCCCACAGCAAATATTATTTTCAATGGGGAAAAACGGAGAGCTTTTCCCTTAAGGTCAGGAACACAACAAGGATGCCCACTCTCACCATTATTGTTCAACATAGTGCTAGAAGTCCTAGCCTCAGCAGTCAGAAAACAAAGAGAAATAAAAGGCATTCAAACTGGCAAAGAAGAAGTCAAACTCTCTCTCTTCAGAGATGACATGATACTTCATGTGGAAAACCCAAAAGATTCCACCCCCAAGTTAGTAGAACTCATACAGCAATTCAGCAACTTGGCAGGATATGAAATCAATGCACAGAAATCAGTTGCATTTCTATACACGAACAATGTAACTAAAGAAAGAGAAATTAAGGAATCAGTTCCATTTACAATAGCTCCAAAAACCATAAGATACATAGGAATAAACCTAGCCAAAGAAGTAAAGGATCTATGCTCTAGAAATTAAAGAACACTTATGAAAGGAATTGAGGAAGAGACAAAGAGATGGAAAAACATTCCGTACTCATGGATTGGAACAGTTTAGTGAGTCTTATTCAGAATTCTTTTGAAATGAAATGAAATGAAATAGAATAGAAAAAATATGGGAAGTGACTGTTTGATGGGTACAAGGTTTCTTTTAGAGATGATGGAAATGTTCCAACATTAAGTAGTGGTAATGGCTACACAACATAGTGAATTACTAAAAGCAACTGAATTGTATGCTTTAAAAATGGTTAAAATGGTAGATTTTATGTTATGTGAGTTTTATCTCAATAAAAAAAGGCAAAAAAATTAAGCAAAATTCATATATCAGTCCTAGTAAGAGTAAATATGGTTTTGTAAAACTATTCAGTTCCATGTATGTATTGTTGTGTGAATCTTATCATGAAGTAAAATTATATTTCTTGCTATGGGTCAAGATAAGTTTAAAAACCTCAAATCCAGTTTAACTCCCCTTTTTTTAAAGACCTATGAAAGTAAAGATGTACCCAAGTTTCTAAAGAAGAATAGCTCAAAAGTATTTCAGGAAGAGGAATATATACTGATGGTGTTTTTGAGTTTGAGGTTATTATCACAGCAATGGCCAGACTTCAGTGCACATGGTAGAATATTTAGAAACTAACAAATCTTCAACAGGACGTTAAAGTTAACCAAAAATGATTGGTGGGGAGGAGGGAAGAACAAGAGGAATATGTGTGTTGGTGTGGGGGGTGGAAACAGTAATCATTAAAAATAATTAAATGAGATAAGGAGTATTCAACTGATTTCCTCCAATTAGTGGGTCAGCTGTGAAACCTGGATTGGTGAATACAGAGGCTGCAGCTGCTGGGATGGCCTGGTTCCCTAGGACAAGAAGTTACTTCCACTGTGGAGTGGGGCATGACCTGAAATCAGTTCTTATCCCATAAAGTTTACCCTATCCAGTGATCTTTTTTTTTCCTTTTTTTTAAGATTTTACTTATTTATTGGACAGACAAATATCAGAAGTAGGCAGAGAGGCAGGCAGAGAGAGAGGGGGAAGCAGGATCCCCGCAGAGCAGAGAGCCCGATGTGGGGCTCTATCCCAGGACCCTGGGATCATGACCTGAGCTGAAGGCAGAGGCTTTAACCCACTGAGCCACCCAGGTGCCCCTGAGTTAAGATCCAGTGATCTTAAGACTTCAGAAACCTTTTAAAATTTATACTGCTCCTCAAAATACTAGAGTGCTCAGACTAACTCTACATTTTATTCAAATAAGTTGGGAGAGAATTATGAAGATTTCATTCCCCCAAAGTATAATGAATTCTAATTCCTCTCAGTGCCAACAACCTGATTACTTCTTATTCTTTATATTCTATTTTATGTGCATATTTTTATAAACTTTAAGTGATTTACATGTGAGAACACGTTTTCTCTAACAAGAGCACATGGAGGGAGCTTCTGCTTTTACATTCCTTCACTGCACCTAATGAGAGTTTTACACTCAGATGTGGGCACTTAGATGTTGCTGAATGACTTCCCCCAGCAAATCCTCTTAATAGTTTCCGTGAGCCTGTCCAGGGGAAGACTATCCTTGAGAAAACATTGAATGCCTACTATGTGCCAGGCATGACCTAGGCATGACCTAGGCTTTGGGACTTCATTGGGAATTATACAAATATGTGTATTGCCAAGAAAATTTATGAGTGACCAATTGTTACAACATTTCTTTCTAATGCTTATTGGTGGGGGGAGCCTTTTTCATTGAGCTGACATTTAAAATTGCTGGTACCTTACTATGCATTAAGTAACATACTCTATACTATTAATCTGCTAAAAGTCATTGTATTCTTCACTGCCACCCATTCACAGAAAATTTAAAAAATAGTCATTTTACTTAAGAATATTCATCTAAGACCTCTGTTGATGGGTGTTAAAGTTGTTTCTCATCTTTTACTATTACAAACAGTACCAATGCCCAGTCCCTTTGCTTATCTTTTTTGCAGAATATCCATAGGACTAATTCCCAACAGTGGGATAGTTAAGTGTAAGGGATAATGAACATATTTACTTATTTATTATTGTTATTAATTTTGGTAAAATATACATAAATTTATCATTTTAACCATTTTAAGCATCCAGTTCAGTGGCATTAAGTATCTTCACATGTTGTGCAACCATCTCCACCATCCATCCCCAAAACTTATTTGCTCTTTCAAAACTGAAGCTCTGTGCCCATTAAACAGTTATTTCCCATCCCTCCCTTCCCCAGTACCTGGCAACTACCATTCCACTTTCTGTCTCTATTAATTTGACTACTCCAGGAACATCATGTATGTGACAGTCATACAGTATTTGTCCTTTTATGACTGGCTTATTTCACTTAGCATAATGTCTTCAAGATTCATACACATTGCAGTGTGTGTTAGAATTTCTTTCCTTGTTAAGGCTGAATAATATTCCATTGTATTTATATATACCACATCTGGTATATCTAAGTGGACATTTGAGTTGCTTCCATTTTTTGGATATTGTGAATAATGCTGCTATGAACGTAGGTGTATAGATATCTGTTTGAGTGTTTCCTTTCAATTCATTTTGGTACATACCCAGAAGTGCATTGCTGGAGCATATAGTGAGTCTATGTTTTATTTTTTGAGGCACTGCTATACTGTTTTTTATAGTAGCTGCACACTTACGCATTCCCACCAGCACTGCACAGGGTTCCAATTTCTCCACATCCCCACCAACGCTTTTTATATTCTAGTTTGTTTGTTTGCTTGTTTGTTTGTTTTTTATAACATCCATCCTAATGAGTGTGAAGTGGTATCTACTTGTGGTTTTGATTTGCATTTCCTTAATGATTAGTGAGGTTGAACATCTTTTCATGTGTTCATTGAGTTATATAGCTTCTTTGGGAAAATGTCTATTCAAGTCCTTTGTCCATTTTTGAATTGGGTTGCTTGTTTGTTGTTCTTAGATTGTAGGAGTTCATTATATATTGTGGATAGTAACCCCTTATCCAATATATGACATAAATATTTCCTCCCATTCCATAGGTTGCCTTTTCACTCTGTCAGTTGTGTCCTTTGCACAGTTTTTAGTTCTGATGTAGTCTAATTTGTCTGTATTTTCTTGCCTTGCTTTTACTGTCATATCCAAGAAACCATTACCAAAGCCAATGTAATGAAGTTTTTCCACTATTTTTATCTAAGAGGTTTATAGGTTTAGTCCTTATATTTAAGTCTGTGATTTATTTGAGTTTATTTTGGTGTATAATGTGAGGTAAGTGTCTACATTTGTTTTTTGCATGTGGATATCAGATTTTCCAAGCACTATTTGTTGAAGACTGTTCTTTCCCAATTGAAGAGTCTTGACACCTTGGTCAAAAATCATTTGACTATATCTGTGAGAGTCTACTTCTGGACTATATCCTACTCAATTGGTCTATGTCTACCTTTATTATAGTACCATACTGTTTTGATTACTGTAGCTATGTAGTAAATCTTGAAATTGAAGTTTGAAGCCTTCAATTCTGTTCTTCTTTTTAAGAATTATTTTGGCTATTTGGAATCTATATTCTCTTTTATATTTGTCTTTATAGCTATGGTTAGCAGTGCTTTTTATTTCTTTATCGGGTTTCAAGTTTCTACCTAATATACTTTAATTTCAGTTTAAAGGATTCCCTTTATTATCTTTTTTTTAATTTAATTTTATTTTTTCAGTGTTCCAGGATTCATTGTTAATGCACCACACACAGTGCTCTATGCAATACGTGCCCTCCTTAATACCCACCACCAGGCTCACCCTCCCCCAACTCCCCTCCCCTCCAAAACCCTCATTTTGTTTCTCAGAGTCCACATTTTCTCATGCTTCGTCTCCCCCTCCAATTTTCCCCAATTCACTTTTCCTTTCTTTCTCCTAATGTCATCCGTGTTATTCCTTATGCTTCACAAGTAAGTGAAACCATATGATAATTGACTTTCTCTGCTTGACTTATTTCACTCAGCATAATCTCCTCCAGTCCCATCCATGTTGATACAAAAGTTGGGTATTCATCCTTTTTGATGGAGGTGTAATATTCCATTGTATATATGGACCGTATCTTCTTTATCTGTTCGTCTATGTAGGGCATCTTGGCTCTTATGTACCTCAGTGTTCATAGCAGCAAAGGCCACAATCGCCAAACTGTGGAAAGAGCCAGGATTCCCTTTTTTATCTTTCTAGGGAAGGTTTGCTAATGATAAATTCTCTTAGTTTTTGTTTATCTAGGAATGTCTTAATTTTTCCTTCATTTTCAAAGGATAGTTTTGTTGGATATAGAATTCTTGGTTGACAGTCTTTTACTTTCAGCACTCTGTGTCATCCTACTGCCTTCTTGCCTTTATGATATTTTATGGAAATTTAGCTGTGAATCTCATTGAAGATCTCTTGGGTCTAATGAGTCTTCTCTCTTTCTGCTCTCAAGATTCTCTGGTTTCCTTTGCTTTCAACAGTTTGATTATGATGTGTCTGGGGAGTTCACTGAGCTTCTTGGATTTGTAGGTTAATGTCTCTCATCAAATGTTCAGCTATTCCTTTTTTTTTTTAATTGCGGTATAATTGATAACATTGTAATAGTTTCAGGTGGTTTAGGTTCCTTCCATTTCTTGTCTATTGTAAATAATGCTGCAGTGAATATAGGAATCATATATGTCTTCAAATTAGCATTTTTGTATTCTTCAGATACATACCCAGAATTGGACTAGCTGGGTCATTTAGTAATTCTATTAATTTTTTGAGGAATCTCTATGTTGTTTTTCACAATGGCTATACCAATTCACATTTCCAACAACGCTGTACAAGAGCCTCCTTTTCTCTACATCTTCTCCAACACTTGTTATTTCTTCTTTTGATAATAGCCATTCTAACAGTTGTGAAGTAATAGCTCATTGTGGTTTTGATTTGCATTTCCCTGATGAGTAGTGATGTTAAGCACCTTTTCATAAACCTATTGGCCATTTGTATGTCTTCTTTGGAAAAAATGTCAATTCAGATCTTCTGCCCAATTTTTAATTGTTTTGTTTTATTTTTTGTTTTTGCCATTGAGTTGTATGAATTCTCTATATATTTTGGATATTAACCCCTTTTCAGATTATATGATTTGCAAATATTTTCTCCCATTCAGTAGGTTGCCTTCTCATTTTGCTGATTGTTTCTTTTGCTGTGCAGAAGCTTTTCAGTTTGATGTAGTCTCACTTGTTTATATTGGCCTTCATTACCTTTGCTTTTGTTGTCAAATCCAAAAAGAAATTATCACTGAAACTGATATCAAGAAGCTTACCACCTGTGTTTTCTTCAAGTCTTTATCCATTTTGAGTTAATGTTTGCGTATGGGTAAGGTAGTTGTCCAGTTTCATCCTATTGCGTGCAGCTGTCCTGTTTTCCCAATACCATTTATTGAAGAGACTGTCCCTTCCCCATTGTATATTTTTGGCTCCTGTGTTGTAAATCAATTGGTCACATATGCATGGATTTATTTCTGGATTCTCTATTCTGTTCCATTGGTCTTTGTGCAGCTTTAATGGCAATATTATACTGTTTTGATTACTATAGATTTTAATAAGTTTGAAATTAGGGAGCCTGATACCTCCAGCTCTTCTTTTTCAAGATTGCTTTGGCTAGCCAAGGTCTTTTGTAATTCCATGAAAATTTTCGAATTGTTTGTTCAATTTCTGTGAAAAGTGCCATTAGAATTTTGATAAGGGATTGCATGACTCTGTTGATTATGTTGAGTAGTATGGACATTTTAACAATATTAATTCTTTTAATCCAAGGATGGAATATCTTTCCTTTTATTTGTATCTTCTTGTTTAATTTCTTTCATCACTGTCTTACAGCCATTATTTCTTGAAATGTTCTTTCTGCCCCCTTTTCTCTCTTCTCCATTTCTGAAATTCTCATTATGTGTGTGTTAGTATTCTTGTTGGTGTTCCTTAAGTTTCAGAGCCTCTTTTTATTTTTCTCATCTTTTATCTTTATATTCTTCTGACTTGAAAATCTCAATATACCTGTCTTCAGGTTCATTGATTCTTCTGTTACTGGAATCTACTGTTGAGCCTCTCTAGTAAATTTTCATTTCATTGTTTGTACCTTCCAACTGCAGAATTTCTATTTGGTTCTTTTCCATAATTTCTATTTTTTTTCAATTGATATTCTTTATTTGTGAGAGGTCTTTTTTCATATTTTCCTTTAGTTCTATAGAAGTAGTTTCCTTTAGTTTTTTTAACATATCTAAAATAAGTGATAAACATCTTTGTCTACTAAATACAACATTTGGGCTCCCTCAGGAGCAGTTTCTGTCTATTGACTGCATTTTTGCTTGCTTATGGTCTTACTTTAATGTTTATTTGCATGTCTTTGTTGTGGTGGTGGTTGAAAATTGTACATTGTAAATAATGTAATGTGGCATTTCTAGAAATAAAATAAGTTTATTTTTGTTGCTATTTGTTTAGTGACTTTGCTGAATACTATAAAGTCTGTATTCTTCAACATGTGTGACCATTAAAGTCTACTCAACTACCTTAGTGGCCAACTAACAATTGGAATGAGATTTCCTTAAATGGCAGAATCAGTAAATCTCCCAGTTTTTACCAAATGTCTCTGTGTATATTGGAGCACCCCTTCATTGTTCAGCCAATTGAACACTAAAACTTAGCTTTAACTTCCTGATTTCAGAGACTGAAAGCCAGAGGAGAGAACTTAGGGCCTTCTAGAAACACTCTAAGCATGTGTAGAACCCTGCATATGCACATGGACTTCTAGATTTCCAGAAATATGTCAAAGCTTTTCAGAGTCTCTGTGGACATCTTATTCCCTACCTTTTTCTTGTAAGCTTTTTGTTAGCTTATTGTTTGCCCAACTGTTTTCCAATGCTCCAGACAGCCACAAATTTAATTCCCTCTAAATGTTTTAGAAAAATGCTCCCAGGGAAAAGGTGTTTTGTATTGGATGAGCTGTGAGTCAGATAAAATAAAGACAGCTTTGCAAGTAGTGTCTTCCAGGGAGCCACCAGACAAGTCAGATAATGGTAATTCACTGGAAATGACTCTGAAGCAACTCCGACTCCATCCTGTTACCCCTGTGGCTGTGACTTCTTATTTTTCCTGTAATTATGTGCTGTTGTTTTTTAGCTACTACAGAACTGAAAAAGAGGACATGGGAAAAAAGGAAGAAAGAAAGGAAGACATGGGAGTAGGGCAAACTAAATTACATGAAGCTCATTGCCCTTCCCAAGATTCAGCTATTTTTCTTAAATAAATGTTCCTCACATTGCTGCAAGCATTTTGTTAATTTCCATAATCCTAGAAAACTTCATCCTGACATTTTTTCATGTTTTCTCATTGCTTTTATAGGAGAGAAAATTCTGGGAGGTCATTACTCCGCTGTTTTTTCTGTCTCCTAAATACTCCAGTGTTGAGTATATAGATTTTAATAATCTGTGTGATGAAATAGAAGAACATATAGAAGAACACTTCTGCTGCATACTGAAGTATAGTGTTTGCCTCAAATAAAAGCATTTGTGCAATTGTTTCGGTTAGGAACTGAACTAGCTGCTCTTTTCATAGAACACCATATTTATGTGACAGACTAACAGTGTTATACAGACATGAGTATTTGGCAGATATTTCCTTAAACATGAATTAAGTGAACCTGTCATGTCAACAAAACTACTGACAGAAGTTGATCCCAGTGATAAGTCTTAAACTTTCAAGCAAAAATAAAAATTTGGGAAAACTTGTATCTACAACTCTGTTCGATAGCTGTCCAGTACTTATATTTTTCTCATGAGATTGGCGATGATGTTAACAAATATAATTGTGTGGTATTAATAATGAAATGTACCCAAATTTAGAAGAGCTGCATAACTCCATAAATCAATATTTTTTAGATAAGCGATGCATGTTGTTAACAAAATCATGGATGCATAGAAGATTCTTCCACAGTTTAAGATAGACCAATAGATTTTAATATAAAAAGCACAAAAAGTTCATAGATTTGATTTCACATTTCACATTTCAACTAACCCTTAAGAAACTATCATTTATCAAGTTTTGCTATGAAAGAAGAATATCCACAATTATCTGAAAAGGCTACTAAAAGAATCCTATTTCTTCTCAAGGTGGTGGAATGTGCCATCTTGGGTATCTGCTAGTTCCTCTCCCTCGTCTTCTACCCATCCCCCTATTCACCAGGTCATGCTCTCTCTCAAAAAATATAAAATCTTTTCATAAAATAAAATAAAAGAATTCTATTTCCAACTGTGTATCTCTTTAAGACCAGATTTTCTTCACACATTTCAACTAAAATAACATATCATAACAGACTGAATACTGAAAGAAATATGACAGTTTAGCTATCTTCTATCAATCCAGACATTAAAGATACGTACAAATGTGTAAAACAGTGCCATTCTTTTCACACTTTTTTGTTTTTGGAAAATACAGTTATTTTTCATTAAAATATTTACATTAACATATGGGTTATTTTAAAGCAGTTAACACAAATAGTTTTAAAATTTGTGTTTTGGGGCGCCTGGGTGGCTCAGTGGATTAAAGCCTCTGCCTTCGGATCAGGTCATGATCCCAGGGTCCTGGGATCGAGCCCCGCATTGGGCTCTCCCCTCAGTGGGGAGCCTGCTTCCTCCTCTCTATGTCTGCCTCTCTGCCTACTTGTGATCTCTCTCTCTGTCAAATAAATAAATAAAATCTTTAAAAATAAAATTTGTGTTTGAATTTCTACTGTGATAAAAACCAAAAGTTATAACTCATCTGAATAAAAGTTCTTTAAGGCCCTTAATAATATTTAAAAGGGCAAAAAGGTCTTGAACTGAAGAGTTTGAGAATTGCTTACGCTAGTTTTTCTAAGATCAAAGTCTTAATCACAAACCAACTGGAAAATATAAAGGTGGCTACTATTCAGTATTTAATTCAGTTGCCCATGTTTAGTGCCAATATTTTTATGTGACCCATGCCCCAAATCTGCTCATCCACTCAGGCATGATGGTCGGAATTACTCTGCACAGAACCAGAAAGGCTGATCCTTTCTGTTTTGTGAATAGACCACGCTTCTCCATCTGATAGCTTTTGTGCAAGGCTATTACTCTGCCTGGAAAGCTCTCGCACCCACTCTCTTCACAATTCTTATTTAGTCTTCAGATCTCAAATCAAATGTCACTATCTCAGAGAAAACTTCCCTGACCTATTCCTTCCAAAACTCTTCTCCAGATTTCACTAAAACCCCTAGTCTCTTTAATGAGTCCAAGAACATTTTTTCTTTCATTAGCACATATCACAATTTGTTAATTATGTAGTTTTAGGATTTGACTAGTGCCTTTGTCTCCCTTAAACTTCAGCTTCACAAGGGCAGTTTTCTTTGAGCTTACTGTTTTGTCCTCAATATGTATCACAGTGTTTGCCAATATATATATACAGAATGATTCAATTATTTTCCAATATGAAAACCACATGTTGAGGCAAGGAAGAGTGCATTTTACTGATTGTCCCATCATTTTAAATAGTTTTTCAAATAACAAGTCATGAGTTAGGAGAGATCTGTTGAAAACAGTTTTTATTGTATGGCCTTCCAAGTAAAAAGATATCTTAGCAACACAATTATTCTGAAAGAAATTAGATTGCTTGATTTGTTGACACAGATGCCATTTCACAGAACTTTCTCCCAACTCATGCTTCTTAGTTTCCAAGCTTTTTAAAAAATAAAATACAAAAAAGACTTTTACTAATGGTTATGGTGAGGCTTTCTCTAAAAATATCTTTTATTAAATACAGGAGGAGATTGGATTCATGCTGTATTATTTCTTTTGGGACTAATGGTGCATTTTCCAACTTCAGAAATTGTTTTTAAGACCGCAAAAGTATCAGATTAAACGAATGTGGTGACTACCTCAGGACAGTAGTATTTTATTATATTTTTCTTCCAAGAATGTAACTGTTATAAATTACTACAGTTATTTATTCTTCACTTTACAATTTATTAACTGAGGGGGTCATATTTTATTCTTCTGCCATTTGAGTAACTTTTGTGTCTGTTTTTATGTAGCAGTGACAAATAGTTTTTCATTTGAGGGCTCTAGACTTTGGTCCTGTTTTAATTAGGAGACTTTTGAGATTTGGATGAAGGCAGCATATTGTCCTTTCAGGTATCCAGGCAAAATTTGCAAGATCTGTCTAACCGTAAGAGTTACAAACGGCCTTCAGATAATAAGTCTAGTATACTTTAATAGCACTGCTTTCAGAATTTACAGCCCTTACTGTAGAGTACTCAGTGTTGATGTTACTGCTAATCTCAAGTGGTTTTGTTTTACACAGAAACAAATGGATATCAATGCTGCTATTCAAGCCTTGATTGAATCACATACTGCCCTACAGATGGAGGTAATATATCTGGCTTTATTTACATTGGCACTCTCAATATACAAATTAAACAAAGTTTTTTCTGAGTCCAAAATGTGGCTTTATCTCAAAGATTGCACTTAAAACAGATTGAACAAAGTAGGCATTTTTTAATAAACAGAAATATATGCATGGGATGTTTTTTAAGGAAACCATTTAAAACAAAAATGTAATACATTTAAGGAATTTTTTAATAAGGAATTAGATACTGTAGGAGAAAATAGTTAAATGAAACCTAGCCACCTCTTAAAATAGGATCTATCATTGTTACTCATTTTACTCATTTAAACTCTATTCCGTGTACAATTTTCTTTAAAACATTATACTATACCAGGCATAGTAATTGTTTAGTTTTATGTTAGCTTGCAAACTAGGCCATTAGAGTAAATTTAATCTCTTATTTAGGGTCAAGATTAATAAAATATACACATAGGCCTGTATTTACATATAAACTGTTCTTTACACCCCTCTTCCAACTCATTGCATACAGCAAGGATACATTTTTCTTCTGCCTTGGTCCATGTTGATCATGAGGGTTACATACTTACTGGTGATGGCTTCCCTATGCTTTTTTTGCTGATTGATTCCTTTGATGACTTGGCAGAGCTACCAGAATACCGAAGTGACTTTAATTGACTATAGTGCAGAGATATTCAAAACCCTGAACTACCTTAGCAATTTACTGCACAGCATCAAGAACCCTCTTGGCACCCGAGATAACCCAGCACGAATCTGTAAAGATTTGCTTAACTGTGAACACAAAGTATCAGATGGTAAGTTCTTGGCTTTTTTTTTTTTTTTTTCAAACTCTGATGTCCTATTTCATCATTTCAGTGCATTTGAGATTTAGAGTGTATTCATTCAGAATCATAATCATTTTGATAAAAACCTTGTAGAATGCATTTTAGTGTTTTCAAAAAACAAATACTCTTAGAGGGACATAATTCTGAAGTCAGAGTATCCTTTTCTGAGGGCTCATTAACAATGTCTTCTACACAGCCTTATTGATCCCCAATGTTTCCTACTCCACAATAACTATATCACTTGCTTACCCTTTGTGCTTGGAACATATCATACTCATCTTAAAAATTAAAATAGGAAGGACTGACCTTGACTTTAATTGACTACAGGAGTACATGTCAGGTCTACCAGAAGTGGTAACATGAAAAAAAATATGGTAGAACCCCTGCCACCACACCTCCTGAATTTATGGTTTTTACACAAAACGGAAATTAAATGCATCATTGCAGAGTCACTGAGTAGGAAGATGGTTTGGTATTCTTGGAATTTTTTTGTCCCTACACAGATAGCCCAAAATCCATTAACCAGAGGTGCAAAAATGAATTTAGAGTAGAAGCATCAGGAAAAGTTTTAAAGCAAGTAGAACAGCTATAATTATCTAATGATAAGTAAGGGAACACTGTCTGCTACAATACATCATTTAATTTTAATTTCTATTGGGTCTGAGGTCAGCTGCACATTCAATATTAGTAGTTACCGTTTTTTGCTAAAAATTCTGTTCCCAACAGAGTAACATATACACTGATTTGGGGGGTGGGGAATCATGTTATATCCTTCTGTAGGGTGAATAGTAGT